>NC_048302.1:106944453-107035588 GCF_013100865.1 Trachemys scripta elegans | reverse complement strand
GACAGTCCCTCCGCAAAAGAATAAATGGACACAAATCGGACATCAGGAATGGTAACATACACAAGCCAGTAAGTGAACACTTCAATCTCCCTGGTCATTCTATCACAGATTTAAAAGTCACTGTCATTGAACAAAAAAACTTCAGAAACAGACTTCAGAGAAACAGCAGAACTAAAATTCATTTGCAAATTCAACACCATTAATCTGGGCTTGAATAGGGATTGGGAGTGGTTGGCTCACTACAGAAGCAGCTTTTCCTCTCCTGGAATTGACACCTCCTCATCTATTATTGGGAGTGGACTACATCCACCCTGATTGAATTGGCCTTGTCAACACTGGTTCTCCACTTGTGAAGTAACTCCCTGCTCTCCATGTGTCAGTATATAATGCCTGCATCTGTAGCTTTCACTCTATGCATCCAAAGAAGTGAGGTTTTTACTCACGAAAGCTTATGCCCAAATAAATCTATTAGTCTTTAAGGTGCCACCAGACTCTTTGTTGTTTTTGTAGATACAGACTAACACGGCTACCCCCTGATACTTGACAACTGCCTGGTCAGAAGATTAGAAATATATAGCTGAGTGACACGGTATACTGATGAGAGTTCAGCCTGTATCTCATCACTGCATGCATTAAGTAGGAGGGGTGATGAGTTGTCTGGATGGAACACAACAGAGAACCCGTAGGGCTGATAATTAGCTGCCCAACTCAACCCTCTGGGATCTCTCAGGAAAATGAAAAAGAAAAAGCAACAAAGAGCAACACAAGAAGGATATGTGCTATTTCCACATGTGTCTGCAGGAGGATCAATAACAGCAAATAGTCAAATGATATCAAGCCAGCTGATAGAACTAATGACAAATTAACATGGATACCTGATCATCTATCACCAGAAGAGGATCTATGACCAATAAAACCAGCATAGTTTCTTTGCCATACCCAAGCATAAATCAGGATCAGAGGTCTGAGTTGTCCAGCTATCATAGAATCATAGAATATCAGGGTTGGAAGGGACCTCGGGAGGTCATCTAGTCCAACCCCCGCTCAAAGCAGGACCAATTCCCAACTAAATCATCCCAGCCAGGGCTTTGTCAAGCCTGACCTTAAAAACCTCTAAGGAAGGAGATTCCACCCCCTCCGTAGGTAACCCATTCCAGTGCTTCACCACCCTCCTAGTGAAAAAGTTGTTCCTAATATCCAACCTAAACCTCCCCCACTGCAACTTGAGACCATTACTCCTTGTTCTGTTGTCTGCTACCACTGAGAACAGTCTAGATCCATCCTCTTTGAAACCCCCTTTCAGGTAGTTGAAAGCAGCTATCAAATCCCCCCTCATTCTTCTCTTCTGCAGACTAAATAATCCCAGTTCCCTCAGCCTCTCCTCATAAGTCATGTGCTCCAGCCCCCTAATGATTTTTGTTGCCCTCCGCTGGACTCTTTCCAATTTTTCCATATCCTTCTTGTAGTGTGGGGTTCAAAACTGGACACAGTACTCTAGATGAGGCCTCACCAATGTCGAATAGAGGGGAATGATCACATCCCTCGATCTGCTGGCAATGCCCCTACTTATACAGCCCAAAATGCCATTAGCCTTTTTGGCAACAAGGGCACACTGTTGACTCATATCCAGCTTCTCGTCCACCGTAACCCCTAGGTCCTTTTCTGCAGAACTGCTTCCTAGCCATTCGGTCCCTAGTCTGTAACAGTAAATGGGATTCTTCCGTCCTAAGTGAAGGACTCTGCACTTGTCCTTGTTGAACCTCATCAGATTTCTTTTGGCCGAATCCTCTAATGTGTCTAGGTCCCTCTGTATCCTATCCCTACCTTCCAGCGTATCTACCACTCCTCCCAGTTTCAGACTGACCCTTAGATTGTTGAGTGGTGATAGTACATATTAATATATGGGCAGCCACACTCTTTAGCACAGGGGTGGGCAAACGTTTTGGTCCCAGAGCCACATCTGGGAATATAAATTGTATGGCGGGCCATGAATGCTCACAAAATTGGTGTTGGGGTATGGGAGGGGGTGAGGGCTCTGGTTGGGTGTTCGGGCTCCGGGGTGGGGCCAGAAATGAGGAGTTCAGGGCGTGAGATGGGGCTACAGGCTGGGGTGGGGAAGTGGGGTGTGGGTGGGGTGCGGGCTCTGGGGTGGGGCTGGGGATGAGGAGTTTGGGGTGTATGAGGGTACTCCAGGCTGGGACCGAGGGGTTCGGAGGGCAGGAGGGAGATCAGGGCTGGGGAAGGGGATTGGAGTGCGAGGTGTGAGGGCTCAGGCTCTGGGTTGGGGCTGAGCGGCTTGGGATGCAGGAGGGTGCTCTGGGCTGGGATCAAGGGGTTTGAAGGGTGGGAGGGGGATCAGGGCTGGGGCAGGGGGTTGGGGCATGGGGAGAGGCTTAGGAGTGCAGGCTCTGGGCAGTGCTTACCTCGAGCAGCTCCCGGAAGCAGCGGCATGTCCATTCTCCGGCTCCTACATAAGGCGCGATCCAGAGGCTCTGCATGTTGCCCCGTCCATGTTGCTGCAGTTCCTGGCCAATGGGAGCTGCAGGGGTGGTGCTTGGGGCGGGGGCAGCATGCAGAGTGGAGGCCCCTTGGTGCCCCTACGCAGAGAAGCTGAGGGGGGGGCCATGCCGCTGCTTCCAGGAGCCGTGTGGCATGGCCCCCAACTCTGCTCCCTGGCTGGAGTGCCGGAGGGGGCTGTGCCACTGCTTCTGGGAGCTGTGTGGAGTGGCCCACGACCCTGCTCCCCTGCTGGAGTGGGGCAAGCCCCAGACCCTGCTCCCCAGTGGGAGCTCGAGGGCTGGATAAAACAGATAGTGGGACGGATCCGGCCTGCAGGCCATATTTTGCTCACCTATGCTTTAGCACATGACCTTTTCCCAGAGTGAATTACTGCTACATTATTCTTTTTTCATGAAGTCTGATTGCACACTATTACTGTTAATATTTATCTAGATATGTGATTTACAAATTTGTTGATTATGTATCAATTAGGGTAAAACTGATTGGATAGTTTGAAATGGAAAAAAGTTCATACCTTCATACACTTAATTCTCTTTGTGCCAACACATTATCTTTATCCCATTAGAATGTCTTATGCCATCTGAACCATCTGTGCTGCCAGCTGGTCTGATGCTCCAAAAATATCCCTTCAATTATAGTATACCGATTAGTTTTTAGTACAAAATCAATTGTAACTTAACTGAATTATAAAAATATAAATCTCTTTTGCTATTTAAGAGTTGATTTTCATAATAAAACCAGCCACACCCCTACCATTATTTAGAGGCTTCATGCTTTGCTTTGTATAAAAGCAATGGGATCTCCACTTACTTCACAAGTATTCCCACTGAAAGCATTAGGAAGACCGCTTACAGATTAAGGTAGTACTTGGTGTTAGCAAATATTGGCAGATCCCTGTATAACAGTAGAAGCAGAACCTATTTATGTTTCCATTCAAATCTGAAGCTTCATTAGAGAAAGTTAAACTTAACAGAACAGTGATCTTTTATTTACAGTAGAACATCTAAGGTTTACTTTACTTTGCCCTAATACTTTTAGAAGGCAAATTACAGGTGAAATCCTGGCCCACTAAAGTTAATGGCAAAAAACACTGTGCTGATGCATCTTCACTGCTATTCTTAGCCATGGTAGCTAGATTAAAGCTTGCACTTGTATGCCTAACCAAGCTGCAGTTACACCTCTGACTGCAATGAAGACATAGCCTAAGTGAGTGTAGTGAGTCAGACGGATTGATGTTACTTATGTACTGAAAATATGGATGGTGTACAAAGATGAAAACTACCGTGGCAGGTGGCCCATTTTAACCTACACATTCTTCCATCCTGATATTTGTTGCTTTTGTTGCTCCACTTGGTCTCATGGATATGTTGTTCTACTGCCCCAAGTGAATCCAAGATGTTTAGAACCTTGCCCGATGGCAAGAAGAGTTTGCTATGTACTGGAGGTCCCAGCTTTCCTGTGGGATGTACAGAACTTGTTTCTAGCCTTGATAGTTTCCATGATCAGATCTTAAAATCACAATACGTTTATGCATGAAAAAAGCAATTTTTGGTATTATCAGGGGTCCCACCTATGCATTATTTTGATTTTCCTCTGCACAGCCTGTACATTTGGACCTGTAGTAAGAAGACTATCTTGGCTTCACAGGTGGAGGGATATGAAGAACAGTACTGAAAACTATTGAAACCACCTAAATTATTTCTAGGGTAATTTGCTATGACATATGTGGCAAACACAGGATACCTGCTGGTTTGCTGTGAAATAAAGGCTTTAATTGGCATTTTGCTGGGTTCAGCTGCAGAATTAAATTGAAGCTTTGCTACTTATGAGTAAGGCTAAGATTTTGTCATGGTTATTTTTAGTAAAAGTCACAGACTGTCATGGGCAATAAACAATAATTCACGGAAGCCATGTCCTGTCTGTGACTTGCTGCTGCAGCTCCATGGTTTCCCCTGCCACTGTGGTGGCTGGGAGATGTGGCGTTCCCCCTCTGTTCACAGCAGCTGTAAGCTGCATTGTGACCACATTTTCCAAAGAGAAAACAGGACACCCCCAGCCACTCGCCTAAGGGGTCTATCACCTGTCACTGGAATCTTACAAAAGGCCCCCTGTCACTGCTGTTTCCGGTCGATGGAACCCTGCCAGGGCCCCGCTGGCTGCCAGTTCCAGAGTCCCGCAGCCCCTGGGGCTGAAGCAGAGAATGTCACAGAGGTCTCTGGAAGTCATGGTTTCCGGATTCCGTGACTTTCATGACCTCTCTGATAAATGAGAAGGGGAATAGGTCCCTTTTGTGGACACCGAGCCAGCCAGTTAGCTATAGAATCCCTCTTGGTCGCTGTTCTCTACTTGCTTTACCTGTAAAGGGCTAAAAAGTCTGACTGCAGCCTAGGTAAAGGGAAGTGAGTGGGCACCTGACCAAAAGAGCCAATGGGAGGGCTAGAACTTTTTAAAATTGGGGGAAAAACTTCCCTTAGTCTGTCTGTTGTGGTTCTCCGGGGAAGAGGGGAACAGGGTAGCAGTTATGTTGTGAGAAGCTGAAGGCCAGGTATGAAAATCATCAGAATCATACCTAGAATTGCTTATTTGGAACGTAGATATGTAAGTAGAACAAAAAATGTGTAGGAAGACATGATTAGGTTTATTTTGTTTATTTTTTATGGCTGTGGATTCCTCTGTGCTAATTCCAGATGCTTTTGTTGCTTGTAATCTTTAAGCTAACCCTCAGAAAACTATTTTGGGTGCTTAATCTAGCAATAGTCTGAGTTTTCAGATGTATTTTCTTTCTTTTTGTTTTTAATAAAATTTACCTTTTTTAAAAACAGGATTTGGGTTTGTGTGTCTTAAGAGGTTTGTGCACATGTTTTTCGTTAGCTGATGGCAACAGCTGATTTCTTTGTTTTCCTTTCTCAGCTCTTCCCCGGAGGGGAGGTGAAAGGGCTTGAGAGTACCCCACTGGAAGGAATTCCCAAGTGCGCCTTCCTGGGTTCAAAGGGGTTTTTTGCATTTGGGTGGTGGCAGCATCTACCCATCCAAGGTCAGAGAGAAGCGGTAACCTTGGGCATTTAATACAAGCTTGGAGTGGCCAGTATTAATTTTTAGAATCCTTGTGGGACCCCACCTTCTGCACTCAAGTGCCAGAATGGGGAATCAGCCTTGACAACCTCTGTGACATAAACGTAGCCTTTCTTATGAGTAATAAAGCCATCCTGAATGCATGCCCACGAAACCTTTATACCACACAATGAAGGGACTAGTGAGGGATTTCCCACATAGATTTCCCACACACACACACACACACACACACACACACACACGACTAGTGAGGGAAATCAGAACAAGTGGGAATACACAGAACAGATTTTCTTGCCAAAAAGAAGATACTGCTCACAGGAACAGCACGGAGGTCCCAGCAAGGCAACATTGCTAAAGCTTTCTACGCTTGTATGGAACAAAGAGTGCTGAGTCATCACAGTTTCCCAGTTTCTGACTGAATAGCTGTGCAAGAGGATTCTACCCAGAGATGCTTCAAGGCCTATTAGGCCTAGGATGCAGACAGATGGAAGAGAGTTATTGAAGGAAGACTAAAAGAAAAGCAAATTCCGTTAGAAAAAAGGGAGACCTAACCTAGAGAAAGCAAAACAGACAGCATTCATTATTTTAATAGTACTGGTTTCGCTGGTCCTTATCCCCTTGCTTCTACTTTTTTTTTTAAGCAACCTAAAAGTCTCCCACTCACTCTGCCTCACCTTGTAACAAGTAAAAAAATCTGGATTGCCTTTGCCTTCCTTATACCCACTGTTTTTATCAGGTTCTCTAGATCTGATATAGAACTGGTTCTTCTATCCCTAGTCAACTTCTCTGGCACAAAGCACTTGAAAATACAATTGTATTATAATGCACTAATAGTCTGTGTTCTACATACTTCAATAAAGAAAATGCAAGTACAGTATCATTAATAACAACATCAGTTCTTTATGTGCTGTACCATTTACAAACAGACATTCAGAAATAGCATTTAATTTTGAATACTCTCAATGTGTTTAGCAGTTTAAATTACCGGAGTAATGCCCAGACAGAAAGTGGTAAGATATGTAAAGACTGATTCAGTTTGCTAAGTGTCCCATGAATAAAAGAGTTCCTCCACTTAATACAATACATTAAGTTGTATTATTACTTTTTGATTGAGATCTTTTTTAAAAAGCAGCACTTAGACTAGAAGTGAAAGATACTGTGAGTACAGAGATAGGATAGATATCTATTTTGATTTCACCTCCTCCCCAGTTTCCTAAAAGCAGAGATCCTCTGTACTCTCTACAAATATCTGATCTTCTCAAAAATACTTGTGAGTTTTCAGTAACAGACTTCGAAGAAGTCAATTGAAGAAATCAAGTTCAGTAGCCACTTACTCCTGCAAAAACTACTGAGCAAGAGAAAACAGAGAAAGCCAACACCAGGTGTCAGATTAATAGGAGGCCAGACATCTATGTCTGTCGCTTTGTAGTTTGCTTCCATGCTCAGGGTTTATATTTTTAACTTTATCCCAAAGAGTTTAGGTTTTTTGAGTGTCTGCACTGCACTAAAGCTGCCAACCATCATGAAGATGGACATCATTTTTTTTCTAACTCAGCAACACTTCTTTTTATGTCAGCATTTTGGGCCCAGTCCTGCAAGGTGCCAAGTTCTTTTAACTCCTGTTTAAATTGCGGGACGTGGAAGGTTCCCAGTGTTCACAAGAAGAGCTCAGGACATCCCAGGAGTAAGATGGATTGGTATCACTACAGAATGGGAGAGGCCAAAAGACTTCCATATCTCCACTGTCTACGTCAATGGTTCCACACCATATGGAAGCAGCCCTTTCAGATTACATCAAAGAAAGAATAAACACATTCACTATGAAAAAGCCTGTCAGAAGCCAAACAGTTGGTGGGAGGTTCTCTATTTAGCTCTCAATTAGAGTTAACTGAATAATGCTCTTTGCCTCCCAGGAAGCTCGTGGAAGTTGCTTTATGCTAACATTGCTGAATGGGGAAAGGGAGGGAATGTCAGGCCAGAAGATAAGAGTTGGGAAGCAGCTGCACTAGAAAGCATATTCTCCTCCAAACTGGACAGCTTTCCAGGAAGCAACATGCATGCAAGTTAATGCTGCATCTGCCAACATCCAAACCTCATTCAGAGAGGGGCAGGAATGGCAAGGGAGACAATGGCAGCAGGCTGCTCAGAAGACCATTGGGATTCAAGACTCAGAAATGTAGTGAGGCAGGCCTTCTGTGTGAGGCCCTCTTAACCAGGGAAGAGCAAAGCAGCCACTCTGCGTTTCTGCACACAGATCTTTTTGAGCCAGATCTTTCCCAGAGACCCTCTGTTGGGAGCCTTTAACCCTTTAGACCATTTATATCCCTGGTTTCAGAGTAACAGCCGTGTTAGTCTGTATCCGTAAAAAGAAGAACAGGAGTACTTGTGGCACCTTAGAGACTAACAAATTTATTAGAGCATAAGCTTTCGTGGACTACAGCCCACTTCTTCGGATGCATATAGAATGGAACATATATTGAGGAGATATATATACACACATACAGAGAGCATAAACAGGTGGGAGTTGTCTTACCAACTCTGAGAGGCCAATTAATTAAGAGAAAAAAAACTTTTGAAGTGATAATCAAGCTAGCCCAGTACAGACAGTTTGATAATAAGTGTGAGAGTACTTACAAGGGGAGATAGAGTCAATGTTTGTAATGGCTCAGCCATTCCCAGTCCTTTTTCAAACCGGAGTTGATTGTGTCTAGTTTGCATATCAATGCTAGCTCAACAGTCTCTCTTTGGAGTCTGTTTTTGAAGTTTTTCTGTTGTAATATAGCCACCCGCAGGTCTGTCACTGAATGACCAGACAGGTTAAAGTGTTCTCCCACTGGTTTTTGAGTATTTTGATTCCTGATGTCAGATTTGTGTCCATTAATTCTTTTGCGTAGAGACTGTCCGGTTTGGCCAATGTACATGGCAGAGGGGCATTGCTGGCACATGATGGCATATATCACATTGGTAGATGTGCAGGTGAACGAGCCCCTGATGGTATGGCTGATGTGATTAGGTCCTATGATGATGTCACTTGAATAGATATGTGGACAGAGTTGGCATCGGGGTTTGTTACAAGGATAGGTTCCTGGGTTAGTGGTTTTGTTCAGTGATGTGTGGTTGCTGGTGAGTATTTGCTTTAGGTTGGGGGGTTGTCTGTAAGCGAGGACAGGTCTGTCTCCCAAGATCTGTGAGAGTAAAGGATCATCTTTCAGGATAGGTTGTAGATCTCTGATGATGCGCTGGAGAGGTTTTAGTTGGGGGCTGAAGGTGACAGCTAGTGGTGTTCTGTTATTTTCTTTGTTGGGCCTGTCTTGTAGGAGGTGACTTCTGGGTACTCGTCTGGCTCTGTCAATCTGTTTTTTCACTTCAGCAGGTGGGTATTGTAGTTTTAAGAATGCTTGATAGAGATCTTGTAGGTGCTTGTCTCTATCCGAGGGATTGGAGCAAATGCGGTTATATCTTAGAGCTTGGCTGTAGACAATGGATCATGTGGTGTGTCCTGGATGGAAGCTGGAGGCATGTAGGTAAGTGTAGTGGTCAGTAGGTTTCCGGTATAGGGTGGTATTGATGTGACCATCGCTTATTAGCACAGTAGTGTCCAGGAAATGGACCGCTTGTGTGGATTGATCTAGGCTGAGGTTGATGGTGGGATGGAAATTATTGAAATCATGGTGAAATTCCTCAAGGGCTTCTTTTCCATGGGTCCAGATGATGAAGATGTCATCAATGTAGCGCAAGTAGAGTAGGGGCGTTAGGGGACGAGAGCTAAGGAAGCGTTGTTCTAAGTCAGCCATAAAAATGTTGGCATATTGTGGGGCCATGCGGGTACCCATAGCAGTGCCGCTGACTTGAAGGTATATATTGTCCCCAAATGTGAAATAGTTGTGGGTGAGGACAAAATCACAAAGTTCAGCCACCAGGTTAGCTGTGACATTATCAGGGATACTGTTCCTGATAGCTTGTAGTCCATCTTTGTGTGGAATATTATGCAAGGCACTGCATTTAGCCGAATGGAATGGAAATCCATCAACCTCATGAAAAAACTCGTACAGATACAGACAGACATCATCTTCCTTTCCAAATGCAAGCAGATGGACATCATACCAAAAGGACTAAAGGTAAAAAATCCATTACAATCTACATATCACACAGACTATGCTGAGAGACTCTGTCACACACTCTCAAAGAAACTGCGAAACCACCTGATCAGCATCCTATACAGCAAACAGGGAAAGATTAAGAATGAGCTCTCAGAACTGGATACTCTCATAAGAAACCAACCTTCCACACAAACTTCCTCATGGATAGACTTTACAAAAACTAGACAAGCCATTTACAAGACAAACTTTGCCTCTCTACAAAGGAAAAAGGACACTAAACTATCTAAACTGCTACATGCCACAAGCAGCCACAACAGTAGTTCCCTTAACCCACCCAGCAATATTGTTAATCTTTCCAGCTATACTCTTAGCCCAGCAGAAGAGTCTGTCCTATCTCGGGGCCTCTCCTTTTGTCCCTCCAGACCCATGAATATGATACAGTTCTGCGGTGACCTAGAATCCTACTTTCGACGTCTCCGACTCAAAGAATATTTCCAACATACCTCTGAACAGCATACTAACCCACAGAATCCTCCCTACCAGCACTACAAAAAAAAGGATTCTGCATGGACTCCTCCGGACGGTCGAAACAACAGACTGGATTTCTACATAGATTGCTTCCGTCGACGTGCAAAGGCTGAAATTGTGGAAAAGCAACATCACTTGCCACATAACCTCAGCCATGCTGAACACAACGCCATCTACAGCCTCAGAAACAACCCTGACATCATAATCAAAAAGGCTGACAAAGGAGGTGCTGTCGTCATCATGACCAGGAGGCTGCTAGACAGCTCTCTAACACCACATTCTATAGGCCATTATCCTCTGATCCCACTGAGGATTACCTAAAGAAACTACACCATCTGCTAAAAAAACTCCCTGACAAAGCACAGGAACAAATCCGTACAGACACATGCCTAGAACCCCGACCAGGGGTATTCTATTTGCTACCCAAGATCCATAAACCTGGATATCCTGGACGCCCCATCATCTCAGGCATTGGCACCCTAACATCAGGCTTGTCTGGTTATGTAGACTCTGTCCTAAGACCCTACGCTACCAGCACTCCCAGCTATCTTCGAGACACCACTGACTTCCTGAGGAAACTACAATCCATCGGTGATCTTCCAGAAAACACCATTCTGGCCACTATGGACGTAGAAACCCTCTACACCAATATTCCACACAAAGATGGACTACAAGCTATCAGGAACAGTATCCCTGATAATGTCACAGCTAACCTGGTGGCTGAACTTTGTGATTTTGTCCTCACCCACAACTATTTCACATTTGGGGACAATATATACCTTCAAGTCAGCGGCACTGCTATGGGTACCCGCATGGCCCCACAATATGCCAACATTTTTATGGCTGACTTAGAACAACGCTTCCTTAGCTCTCGTCCCCTAACGCCCCTACTCTACTTGCGCTACATTGATGACATCTTCATCATCTGGACCCATGGAAAAGAAGCCCTTGAGGAATTTCACCATGATTTCAATAATTTCCATCCCACCATCAACCTCAGCCTAGATCAATCCACACAAGCGGTCCATTTCCTGGACACTACTGTGCTAATAAGCGATGGTCACATCAATACCACCCTATACCGGAAACCTACTGACCACTACACTTACCTACATGCCTCCAGCTTCCATCCAGGACACACCACATGATCCATTGTCTACAGCCAAGCTCTAAGATATAACCGCATTTGCTCCAATCCCTCGGATAGAGACAAGCACCTACAAGATCTCTATCAAGCATTCTTAAAACTACAATACCCACCTGCTGAAGTGAAAAAAACAGATTGACAGAGCCAGACGAGTACCCAGAAGTCACCTCCTACAAGACAGGCCCAACAAAGAAAATAACAGAACACCACTAGCTGTCACCTTCAGCCCCCAACTAAAACCTCTCCAGCGCATCATCAGAAATCTACAACCTATCCTGAAAGATGATCCTTTACTCTCACAGATCTTGGGAGACAGACCTGTCCTCGCTTACAGACAACCCCCCAACCTAAAGCAAATACTCACCAGCAACCACACATCACTGAACAAAACCACTAACCCAGGAACCTATCCTTGTAACAAACCCCGATGCCAACTCTGTCCACATATCTATTCAAGTGACATCATCATAGGACTTAATTACATCAGCCATACCATCAGGGGCTCGTTCACCTGCACATCTACCAATGTGATATATGCCATCATGTGCCAGCAATGCCCCTCTGCCATGTACATTGGCCAAACCGGACAGTCTCTACGCAAAAGAATTAATGGACACAAATCTGACATCAGGAATCAAAATACTCAAAAACCAGTGGGAGAACACTTTAACCTGTCTGGTCATTCAGTGACAGACCTGCGGGTGGCTATATTACAACAGAAAAACTTCAAAAACAGACTCCAAAGAGAGACTGCTGAGCTAGCATTGATATGCAAACTAGACACAATCAACTCCGGTTTGAAAAAGGACTGGGAATGGCTGAGCCATTACAAACATTGACTCTATCTCCCCTTGTAAGTACTCTCACACTTATTATCAAACTGTCTGTACTGGGCTAGCTTGATTATCACTTCAAAAGTTTTTTTTCTCTTAATTAATTGGCCTCTCAGAGTTGGTAAGACAACTCCCACCTGTTTATGCTCTCTGTATGTGTGTATATATATCTCCTCAATATATGTTCCATTCTATATGCATCCGAAGAAGTGGGCTGTAGTCCACGAAAGCTTATGCTCTAATAAATTTGTTAGTCTCTAAGGTGCCACAAGTACTCCTGTTCTTCTTTATATCCCTGGGAGATCTTAATTCCTATGCTCCCTGCACTTTAAGTCTAAGATGATCTGAGCTCCCAGGTTGCACTTATTCAGTTGGTGCCCTTGTGGTAAGCATATTTTAAAAGTACACAATTATTTGTGATATATGGTTTTGAGGCAATAATCTTTTTTATTATTAAAGCACTTTTTAATTGAAATGCTATCAAGACTGTTGTGACAGTTGTCCCTAGATTTTAAAAACAATGGTTATACCAAGTCGCCTTTGTGCTGGTTCTTTACATTTAATGTTTATTCAGCGCCTTCATGTTTGTTTGTGCTGAACCTTGAACAACGGGGCCTTTTATCCCAATCATGGCCTCTGGACATTACTGCTTGTATATTTACAATTAAAATATTAAAAAGTAATCAGGAAACAGTATCAAGGATGTTTTCATGTCCTTGCACAAACTTATACAGGAGGGTGATGTGGCAAACTAGTTCCAGCCAGAGAATGATGCTACATTAATTTCATAAGTGCTTGCAGCTGCTCAGACTCTTGGCAGCTACATACATTGCTCACTTTGACCAGTCCATTTTATAATCACACGTTAAAAGCCCCTTTTAAAACAAATCACTCAAATAATTCTAAATTGTGGGAATCCATGTTTTTCCAATTGCACTCTTAATGACCTGGTGAGACATGTGTACATATACCTTTTCTTGTTAAGTTGTGTCATTAACTATTCACTGCTCTCCTGAAGGGAGAGCATTAGTGTCTCATTGAGATGACAGCACTTCTAAGTGGAAAAGCAACATCTTATTTAATACTGCAGATCTAACACCGAATAACATTCCGCATAGCAGTGCTCAGTTGTGGAATTTACTTCCCTGCTTTGTCTGACAGAGCCCAGATTTGGTGGGTACATTGCAAGACTCACCTGTTTTTCCAGTCATTTGTTGGGAGAGCAGGTGACTGGGGTTATGGGGTGAATGAAGAGCTACATTTTATTCCAGTACTAGGATTAATGGCTTGTCTGACAGTTAATCTGGAATAAAGTAAAGTGTGAATTTAAAGTGGATTAACTATTCCTGATTTACTTCAAGTGTGCACATTTTTATAAGAGTGCTTTATTCTATGTTATTTTAGTGTGGATTAAGCTATTACAGCAGAAGGCTGTCAGTAGACTGGGTTGTACGTAGTCATGCCTAGTGGTCAGTCAGACGTTCAGCACCAAGGGTCGAGACAGAGTCAGGAATCAGAGCCGAGGATTGGAACCAGATTATCTGGAGTCAGGGAAGGCTGCAGCAAGGCTGGTTCTGAGGCAGGACCAAGGCTGGAGCAGGATGGCAACAAGGCTGGGTTCAGGGCAAGATCTGGGCTGGAGCAGTGAAGGAGCAAAGCAGGAACAGGGCTTGGAGAGATAATCACAAGGAGGCAGAGAGTCCATTGGCATGTGCACTGAGCAGCCAGTGAGCTACTGCTGGAGATAGGTTTAACCAGCCTGCTGGCTTCCTCAGCCAGTCAGGCAGGGAGGTGCATCAGGCAGCTTAGCTGACTGATTAGGGCATCAGAAGTACTGAGCAGGTACAGCTGAGGCTCCATACTCCTTACAAAGCCACTCATATGTATAAGAGCATCCACACACAGAATTAGTCAGGAACAACTATTCTGGAATAACTCCCCATATAGACAAGCCCTCTTTTCAGGGAAGATTTTTTTTATTGTCTTTTCATCACATTTGATTATTATTGTGTTTTTAAATTGTGTATTTGATAGGCACAATTAATAAACTCAAGTAAACAAAACATTTTAATATTGAAGAATTATTGGCCAAGAATAGAGTCCTAAACTTACTTTGAAAATAAAATCTAAAACAAATAAAGCAAAGTGGACATTTAATAGCATCATCCTTCCTTGTGAATAAATCCAATTCATCAGAATTTTCACCTGACACACAACCTCAGACAGATAAAATATGGTCTGTCCAATAAAATGCATAAATATTTTCTCTTGGTTTCAACCTTTCATAACAAAATGGAACATTTATAGTGTTTTGATACTGTATAGATTCTTGCTTTATTAGCTAGAGCTTGATAAAGGAAACACCTGCAGTTCACAAAATACACTCACAATATTCTCATGAACCACTGAATGACTCCAGAGAGGGAATCTCAGGCAAGAACTCACATTTCTCCAAGGTTTTATTAAAATCATATTCAAGCAAACAAGTTTGTAGAACCACAAGAGCCAAAGACCCAGACCCACTGTTCATTTTCTCCTGAGATACCTATTAAGAGATATAGTGCAGTTACTTAGAGTATAAGAATCTCTGAAAAAACAACAAGGAGTCTGCTGGCACCTTAAAGACTAACAGATTTATTTGGGCATAAGCTTTCGTGGGTAAAAACCATACTTCTTCGGATGCATTGAGTGAAAGTTACAGATGCAGGCATTATATACTGACACATGGAGAGCAGGGAGTTACTTCCCAAGTGGAGAACCAATGTTGACAGGGCCAATTCAATCAGGGTGGATGTAGTCCACTCCCAACAATAGATGAGGAGGTGTCAATTCCAGGAGAAGAAAAGCTGCTTCTGTAATGAGCCAGCCACTCCCAGTCCCTATTCAAGCCCAGATTAATGGTGTTAAATTTGCAAATGAATTTTAGTTCTGCTGTTTCTCTTTGAAGTCTGTTTTTGAAGTTTTTTTGTTCAATGATAGGGATTTTTAAATCTGCAATAGAATGACCAGGGAGATTGAAGTGTTCACTTACTGGCTTATGTATGTTACCATTCCTGATGTCCGATTTGTGTCCATTTATTCTTTTGCGGAGGGACTGTCCGGTTTGGCCAATGTACATGGCAGAGGGGCATTGCTGGCACATGATGGCATATATAACATTAGTGGATGTGCAGGTGAATGAGCCCCTGATGGTGTGGCTGATGTGGTTGGGTCCTCTGATGGTGTCGCCAGAGTAGATATGGGGACAGAGTAGGCAACGAGGTTTGCTACAGGGACTGGTTCCTGGGTTGGTGTTTCTGTGGTGTGGTGTGTAGTTGCTGGTGAGTATTTACTTCAGGTTAGGGGGTTGTCTGTAATCGAGGACTGGCCTGCCTCCCAAGGTCTGTGAGAGTGAGGGATCATTTTCCAGGATAGGTTGTAGATTGTGGATAATACGCTGGAGAGGTTTTAGCTGGGGGCGGTATGTGATGGCCAGTGGTGTTCTGTTATTGTCCTTGTTGGGCCTGTCCTGTAGTAGGTGATTTCTGGGTACCCATCTTGCTCTGTTAATCTGTTTCCTCACTTCCCCAGGTGGGTATTGTAGTTTTACGAATGCTTGATAAAGATCGTGTAGGTGTTTGTCTCTGTCTGAGGGGTTGGAGCAAATTCGGTTGCATCTTAGGGCTTGGCTGTAGACAATGGATCGTGTGATGTGTCTTGGATGGAAGCTGGAGTCATGTAGGTACGTATAGCAGTCAGTAAGTTTCTGGTATAGGGTGGTGTTTATGTGACCATCACTTATTTGCACTGTAGTGTCCAGGAAGTGGATCTCTTGTGTGAACTGGTCCAGGCTGAGGTTGATGGTGGGGTAGAAATTGTTGAAATCCAGGTGGAATTCTTTAAGGGCCTCCTTTCCATGGGTCCATATGATGAAGATGTCATCAATGTAGCGCAAGTAGAGGAGTGGAATTAGGGGACGAGAGCTGAGGAAGCGTTGTTCTAAGTCAGCCATAAAAATGTTGGCATACTGTGGGGCCATGCGGGTACCCATAGCAGTGCCACTGACTTGAAGGTATAAATTGTCCCCAAATCTGAAGTGGTTGTGGGTGAGGACAAAGTTGCAAAGCTCAGCCACCAGGCGTGCTGTGGCCTCATCAGGGATACTGTTCCTGACAGCTTGTAGTCCATCCTCATGTGGAATATTGGAGTAAAGTGCTTCTACATCCATGGTGGCCAGGATGGTGTTTTCAGGAAGAACACCAATGCATTGTAGTTTCCTCAGGAAGTCAGTGGTGTCTCGAAGTTAGCTGGGAGTGCTGGTAGCGTAGGGTCTGAGAAGAGAGTCCAAATAGCCAGATAATCCTGCTGTAAGAGTGCCAATGCCTGAGATGAGGGGGCGTCCAGGGTTTCCAGGTTTATGGATCTTGGGTAGCAGTTAGAATACCCCTGGTCAGGGTTCTGGGGGTGTGTCCATGTAGATTTGTTCCCGGACTGTAGCTGGGAATTTCTTGAGCATATGGTGTAGTTTCTTTTGGTATTCCTCAGTGGGATCAGAGGATAGTGGCCTGTAGAATGTGGTCTTGGAGACTTGCCTGGCAGCTTCCTACAGCACCTCCTTTGTCAGCCCCTTTGATGATAACGTCAGAGTTGTTTCTGAGGCTGTGGATGGCATTGCGTTCTGTACGGCTGAGATTATGGGACAAGTGATGTTGTTTGTCCACAATTTCAGCCTGTGCACGTCTGCGGAAGCACTCTATGTAGAGGTCCAGTCTGTCATTTCGACCGTCAGGAGGAATCCACGCAGAGTTCTTCTTCTTGTAGTGTTGGTAGGAGGCTTCCTGTGGGTCAGTGTACTGTTCAGTGGTGTGTTGAAAATATTCCTTGAGTCAGAGACGACGAAAGTAGGCTTCCAGATCACCGCAGAACTGTATCATGTTCATGGGGATGGTGGGACAGAAAGAGAGTCCCCAAGATAGGACAAACTCTTCTGCTGGGCTAAGTGTGTGGTTGTAAAGATTGACAATATTGTTAGATGAATTGAGGGTACCACTGTTGTAGCCCCCTGTGGCAGGTAGGAGTTTAGATAGCTTACTGTCCTTTTTCCTCTGTAGAGAAGTGAAGTGTGCATTGTAAATGGCTTGTCTCATTTTTGTAAAGTCCAGCCATGTGGAAGTTCGTGTGGAAGGTTGGTATTGTATGAGAGTCTCCAGTTCTGAGAGCTCATTCTTGATCTTCTCCTGTCTGCTGTACAGGATGCTGATCAGGTGGTTCCTCAGTTTCTTTGAGAGTGTGTGGCACAGTCTCTCACAATAGTCAGTGTAGTATGTTGATTGCAATGGATTTTTTACCTTTAGTCCATTTGGTATGATGTCCATCTGTTTGCATTTGGAGAGGAAGATGATGTCTGTCTGTATCTGTGCAAGTTATTCTAAAGAATTTCTGGTTGCACTTAATATAACTGTTTTCCAAGTGCTTAGTGTTTTATGCTGGCTTAAAGCTAACATGTATCCAAAACACACTGGTAAAAAGCCCAACATCAATCACATTCACAAATATCTTAACTTAGACACAAAGGGTGACATCTTGCCCCCCTTGAGTTCAATAGGAATTTTGCCATTGACTTCATTGGGGACCAGGATTTCACCCAAAGAGTAGAATAATAATAAAAAATAGCTGACTTGTGACTGCCTCCTTTCCTTACTCTGGAGTTCATGCATTCTTTCGTGATACCTGTTTTTGACTAAAACATTCTCGGACTCCCCACAGATAAGCTCCTCCTCTCTTGTCCTTCAAAAAAACCCAGAAAAAGGCTCACCTATTGCCTGGAGACATAACATACCCACCACATGCTCTATTTGTTAAAATTGTACCTATTTTGCTGAATTCTATAGCTGTGCTATGTTTGGCTCAAGAACCATAAAGACTTTAGTGGCTGGAGGTTTATGAGGGGCATGAAGAGTCACACAGTGTACGTGTGGATTACACCAAGATCAACGCCAGGGCAGCTCAGTGAAAAATCTCCAGTTTCCTGGTACTCTATCAATTCATATTTTAATGGATTATTACAAATTGTGCATTTTCACCTGTTTGAATGGGGTTGGAATTTTATGTATCTTTCCCTGCAAGTATTTGTGCATAAGGAAGGAATGTAATTAGTGATCCTCGAATCAATGTCTGAAGAGTAATTCAGCACAAGTTTATAGATTTGTATGACCAGACTGATTTAAAGGAGCCACAGACAGAGCTCCAAAGATTTACTCCTATTTACACCAGAGCAGAATCATTCCTAAAGGGTTGCAGGATTAAACAATGAATATAAATATGTGAAATAAAACTGACAAGGGCACCAGAGGTTATACACCTAAGTGCTTAATTTTATGTGCCATGTGTTTTCTGACCTACTGATCAGTACTATATAACTTGTAATGGGTATGTAAATTCTCAGCCCTATTAGACTACTATTGTTTCAGTTAAGGTTTGGAACCACATTTCTGTCATTGTGAAGATGTACAAGTATTGTGTTAGGCACTGGATAAACAAAAAACAGCCTAGGAGTGCACAAGTTAATATTTAGTGAATTACCTGTGGGTTACCAAAATGCCTTTGATTCAATCCTGATTTAAATCTGGAGTGGTATTCTCTTTTCTGTGATCCTGAATACTGCCGAAGAAGAAAGCATCACTGGAGGACGACACTGCAGCCAATGGAGATTAATTTGGGTCCAGGACAACAGACCTGGTCACACTGTAAAGTGGTGATCTCCCATACAAGTAAATGTGCTCAAGATAGATTTGCTCCTGAAAATGGGTGCATTCAGCCTGGCATGGTCATAGCCCCCAAACAATGTCTGCTGGAAAGGGGTTCAGGGCAAATCAGAGCTCAGTGTCAATCCTACTCTGGAGACTGTTCTCCAGCCCAAATGGGTTACCTCCTAGGAGACAGACAGCTGGAATTTTTAACAGTTTCTCTCATAGGCCATGAGCATCTATTACTAAAAGATACTATCCCAGGACTGGACAAGAGCACAGGCATGGGGTCTAGGGTCAAGAGATTATCCAAGTGTTCTGGTGCCAGTGGCCTATGAGAACAATGAGTGTCCTAGCAAAGACACAAATACACAGAGGGGAAGAACCCAAAGATAATGGTGAAGATTTGGCAATGAAGATTACCCAGAGTGAAATGCAGGTAATAGAGACAAGATAAGTGAATGTGGTATGAAGGGAGGAATTCAGGCCTACCGGCAGATGGCTTGCAGGGTGGACCTGGGAGTTTCCATAGCTGTTAATATCAGGAACAGAATCCCCATTCTTTCTGGTTGGGGAAGAGGAAGAAATGGACGCAAATAACTGGCTTGTGAAGGTCTTCCATTTCCTATCGCAGGCAGCAAGATCCTGAAGGGATCAATGGGCATAATCAGCATATGCTATCACCAATCCCCCAAAGCATCTGAAGAAGTGGTTCCTGAGCCATCTCAAACAACCAAAGGTGGACCCAACTGGAACCTGACAGAGGGGCCCTGGACCAGTCACCCTATACCGGAGAACAAATCCTCCCAACTTGGGATTTAATCTGGCAAGAGCTGCTCTCACAACACAAGGACAAGGAGGATGAGGATGCAGAATACTAGTGAAACCCCTCCTGTGAGATCTGCAGAAAGACAAGCAGAAAGAACCCATGGAAGATGGCAAGACCTGTCAGGACACCTAAAGTGGTCTAAATCCTCCCCAAAGAGTTTCAGTCTTTTGAAGGGAAGGATGGAAAATTTAGTCTTAACTCCAACTTCAGCATTCCTGTACATGCTGGGAGCCCACCACAGAGAGACCAAAGGGTCTTACAGCTATTCTGGCAGGGGGAAGTCTCTCGTCAAAACCTTCTGAATAGGCTTCAACCTTGCGGTAGCCAGGGCTGTGCAGATGAGGCTTTAGTTCTGCAGAGGCACAGGGCAAATCTTCCTTCGTAGAGAACCTAGTCAGTGTCCATGTGAACTCCATCAAGTTGGAGAGGATCTAATTTGCTCTCCCAGGTGCAAATCATAAATTACTTCCTACTCTTCTAAGGTGGAGGAAGTTGTGGCTGGGAGTAAAAGGAGCTCTCCATTTCTGTTAGGAGAAGGAAGAGCTGGAAATCAGAATGAAAGCAGAGACTACAAAGACTACTCCAATTGGGCCTGGGAACCATAAAGATATATGAGGAGAAGAATAAACCTATGCCTGATGTAGAACAGGGACTTGAACTTGGGTCTCCTAACTTCAGTGTGAGTGCCCTGACTGCCAGGCTATTGGCTATTCTGAGCTAGGCTTTTTTTCACTCTCTTTGATGGAGCTTTTCCACTTTCTATAAATAAGTATTCATTGGTCCAGAGAGATTTCATAGCGCAGTCTTGAGGCCACTCATCTTCAATGGGGAGACTTAGGTTGAAGACACTGCTCCAAATCTTGATCCTGGGTCTCCAGCCTCTCAGTGAGTGTCCTAACCTCTGGACTATTGGCTATTCTGGGGGCCGTCTGTGTTTGTTTTCCCATGCAAAATTTCAAAAGGCCCCAGTTTCAACCAGATGTAGAGCATGAAAAGTTTTTGAAATCTCAAAAACCCATATGCAAATTACTGTAAAGTCAATGGGATCATGTTCAAAGCTGATATCACTAGGTGCCACTCCAAGAACTCTGGGGCATACAATTCCAAGGCATTATATATTGTAACAGATTTGTGACTCTTTCAATGTCTCTATCACTTGAAGCTTGTTAAGTATGCAGCAGAATGTTTATTCATTGGTTTGAGCAATCGGGATAGTATTCAGGCTGTAACACTCTTTTCCAATTCCAATGCTGGAAATGTTTAATGGAATAAATTAAATCTTAGGGTCAGGACATTGGACATTGTAAGGTTTTATCAGAAAGGTTAAAGATCTTTATTAAAGATTCAGAATATGGAATCTTTAACCTTTAAGATGTTAAATCATCTAAATACTACAACAGTACAAAATTTTGACCATTCTGAATCAGTAGCATTTTATACCCATTTTGCAAAGATGCAAATGACTAGACAAGTTGAAGCTATGAAGAATCAGGCCCATTAACTGCAGTAGAGTTGCTCTAGACATGAGATGGGCAACTGGTGGTCTGGGGGCCATATCCATAATTTTTGTTTGGCCTGCCACAGTCCAGTCTGAAGCAGGTAGTCTGGTGGGGCCAGGGTCAGGAGGGGGGGCAGAAGAGACATCTTAGGGGATGTGTATGTGCGCATGTGAGAAGATGCTGTGCTGAAAGCTAATGGGCCAGACTGGGAAGTCAGGTCCAGCCCTGAAGGCTAGAAACTGCCACTGCGATGTGAGTGAGGGCAGGATCACTCTCCAAACTACAACTGCCCACCTCTGCCTGCCCCCATCTCATACCCCAAGGCCCACCAAAGGCTTTCAGTGGATTGTGTGGCCCTCCAGGACCTAAAGTTGCCCATCGCTGCTCCAGATTTATATTCTGACTTAGTAAACCTGTACAGATTGTTGTTGGTTAGGCATATTCATTCCACAAGTGGAGGGGAAAAATCTAAAATTCCTTTAAACAAAAGGATGAGAGTGTTGAAAGTGTTACAGCAAATTTGTTTTTTGCTTCATTAACTCTAGTAATAAGCAAGAAAATAAATGAAAGTGCATGCTTCACAACCTGAAGAGAGCTATAGGTTCAAATTGATATAGTAATCACAAATCAAACATTATATCTTTAGCAAAGCACATTGTGTGGTGATTAAAGGAGCCATTCATGGGAGATATTCCCCTGAAGCATTAAAAATGAGTTGGTCAAGGAAAATTAAACAATTCAGCTTAGCTTAAAAAGCATATTTGCTTACCAATGTTTAGACAAATGGATAGTACAGTGAAGAGGACTGTTTACACAGAGAGGTAGATGGTGTCTGTCTCATTTTTCAGAATTCTGAAGCTAAGCCACTAGAGCAGGGGTGGGCAAATTTTTTGGCCTGAGGGCCACATCTGGGTATGGAAATTGTATGGCGGGCCATGAATGCTCACGAAATTGGGGATTGGGGTGCGGGAGGGGGTGAGGGCTCCGGCTGCGGCTGGGACCAAGAGGTTGGAGGGCGGGAGGGGGATCAGGGCTGGGGCAGGGGGTTGGGGCATAGGGGGAGTCAGGGATGCAGGCTCCAGGTGGTGCTTACCTCAAGCAGCTCCTGGAAGCAGCAGCATGTCCCCCCTCTAGCTCCTCCATGGAGGCGCAGCCAGGCAGCTCTGCGACTGCCCCATCCACAGGTGCCACCCCTGCAGCTCCCATTGGCTATGGTTCCTGGCCAATGGGAGCTGTGGGGGCAGTGCTCAGGGCAGAGGCAACATGTAGAGCCCCCTGGCTGCCCCTACACATAAGGGCTGGAGGGGGGACACGCTACGGCTTGCAGGGGCCGCGCAGAGCGGGGCAAGCCCTCAACACTGCTCCCCAGCTGGAGCGCCGGAGTAGGGCAAGCCCCGGACCCTCCTCCCCGGTGGGAGCTCGAGGGCCGGATTAAAACGTCTGAAGGGCCGGATGCGGCCCCTGGGCCGTAGTTTGCCCACCCCTGCACTAGAGCATTTTTCTTAATAATTCATATATAAATAACAAAACAAAAGTTCACTCTTGGCACGGGTAACGTCATTGTTTCTTTACAAGAAGCAAAACCAATAACGTGCTGTTTTTGAAGACCACTATGTTATGTTACACCTTGGATAATAATTTACATCTTTGAAAAGTGAAAGTAAAAATCTGCCAAATCAGAATGATAGTGTTTTACATCACACTGTATAGATGTATGTGACTGCACAAGGTGCAGAATCAGGGCCCTTATTTGTAGCTCGAAAATGTTCCATGGTTAAATAATGTTGAAGTCAAGAATTTTGTCACTGATTTTGCTGAGTAAGATTAAGCTATTTAATTCATTATTCACTAAAGTAACCTTTATATTTTCAAGGTGTTGCAAGAGATTTAACTGTCCAGTTTCAGTTAGACAATACAACTCTTGCAAAAGTATCAGAGGGGAAGCCATGTTAGTCTGGATCTGTAAAAAGCAACAAAGAGTCCTGTGGCACCTTATAGACCAATAGACGTATTGGAGCATAAGTTTTTGTGGGTGAATACCCACTTTGTCAAACTCTTGCAAAAGTTTGACGTTAATTACAGTACAAAGTACCACTTTGCTATATAAAGCAACATTTACAATGGTGCCTTTTTTTCAATTTCTACCAAAAGGGCCTGATTCTGTAATTACTGAGGCAAAATCTCATTGTGGTCAGTGGCAATTTTGCCCCAGGATGGGTTGCAGGATCGAGGCCCAAGGTCTTGAAATAATGATGCTCACTTTGTGCAGTTATTTTGTAACTTGAGAGCAAAATAGTACTGTTTTATAGTCATTTAGCACAAAAGGTACTAGGCAGTGGCGAATCAGGCCCTGTAAACATAAGTTGATGGGTGCTAAAAAGTATTCCACTATCTCAAAAACTATACTTTTCAGGATGAACCGCAGCTTCTTCTACATTAAGAATTTCAGTATGAAATGTATCTTTAGATCTTGAGTTGTCCAGGCAATAATTTGCTTTGTCAAGCAGCAGTTTCTAAGCAGTTTCTTAAAGTTATCAAATTTTTGTGATATTGTTGCAAATCTGCCATCCTCTTGCAATTTCTCTTCTCGGGAGTTATTTCCATCCTAAGCAACAACTTAACCTTTAGGATAGGTTTCAATTTTACTGAAACATATACATGTAACCAGAATTGTTCCGTTTTTTTACGTAAGCTTTAAGGTCTCACTAACCATTAGGCTCACCTGACATAACCTTTCGTATTAAATACATTAAATGGAATTATTTTATTCACACCCTTTTAATTGGAGTTATTACCTGGTATATTAATAGAACTATTATTTCTAAGACACATAGAAATCAATACATACTGAATAACTCCCCAGGTTTTAACTTATTTTCATCAGCTTTATCTATTTTGCTTTTGACTATAAATAAAATCATTACCTCTTACCTTGATTTGTTGTTTAGGTAAAAAAATGTTGTTTCGTCCTCTATGGATGTACTTATTATTCTTCCTGTCTTAGCTGTTCTTTAGATTAGTGTTATAAAGGAGAGTTACCCCCTTCTAGCTCTTTCTGAAGGACAGCTGCTCTATCCAGAAAAAATGAATAGCTGGGCCTGTGTGCTTCTGTAATACTACTGTCACTCAATGCTGAAAAGCAGCTGAAGCCACTTAAAGCCAGCTTTATGCTGCGGAATCATTCCTCCACACTGCCTTCTGGTTCACTTAGGCAGAACAATAAACTCCTGTATGATATCAATTCTCTTGACTGACTGCCACTTTGGAGGGACTGGCAACCCATTAGCAACAGTTAACTCCAACTAAGACCTAACTTCAGTGTTAAGAGCCTACACAACTAGGGGAAGGCTTCTGACCTCTGCATTGGCCCTTAGACATTGCTCCAATGACATACAGGAGCCGTAAACAGTGTGTCCTGTGCCAGCTCTTCATCAAACCCCAGTGTAAAGATTATGCCGAGGAAGGAGCCAGGACCATAATGCATGCGGCTACAGCCATTCTGGTTTATGCCACAAGCTATAAGCAGCACCAGGGGAGGCTACTGTAAGTTAGAGCACCTTTGTGCCCTCCCTCTCCTCACACAGTATCTGACTCTAGGTGAATAATCACAAATGACTTTTCAAAAATATTGAGGATCAAAGGCATGAGAAGGCAAACTTTGGAATGTATGTTTTTTCATTGTGAATGCCTGTGATTTTGGGGAGGGGGAGGATGGTATTTTAAATGTAAGCTTAATTACCCTCCACAAAAAGAGAAGTAAAACAGAAGGCATAAAAGGAGTGCAAATTTTTCTTTTAGGGATGGTCAAAATCTGGGAATATTTTCACATCTTTCTACATAAAAAAATTGACCAATTTATTGTGCACAGTTTCTAAATACTTAATTTCATGTTTTGCAGGACCCAGAATTCCAGATATTTTAACAGATCAACTTGCAAAAATTATCTTATCTCAAAATTACATGATCTTGCAAAATGTTATGATTTGAAATTTCAGGCAAACCATGGCCACTACCTTGCAACTCTGGCTTGTGGAGAAAATTCATACATACATAGTCATGCACACATACCATATATAAATACATGTGGTTATACACACATGCAGCAGGTTAAGCTAAGGTGAAAGTTTCCACATTAAACTTCCAGAAATAGAACTGGATTTCACACCCACCAGCAAAGAGGTGTGTGAATTGAAACCAGAATTTTGTGTAGTCAGAGTAAAGGAAGCACTCACATTCAAGTTCACATCTGGGGTTGTATTTCAGGCGCTCTTCTATTTAAAGCTGACTAAAACTTGAACATAATGTATTTCAACAGCACTTGATGACAGTGATTGTCAAATGGGCTAAATTTTAAACTGATGACTCTTAGAGCTTCCACAGTTTTAACATATCCACTGCAGAACATTTCTCCAGCTTAAGAAAATTATGACATTGTTTTCATGCAACACCAATATCTTCTAAATGAATAGTTCAAAGCACCATTAAATTTTAAGTTGCAATTTCTGTACTAAGGAATTTTATAAAGACATATCTCACTGTAGGTTTCAAGCCCTTGCTGAAGTGACTAATTCTAATATTCTCTTTAGGTGAAACAAAATGGAAGTTACAGGTTGCAAGAAGATGACATATGATAATTAGATCCTGTGTGGACACAACAGCTAATTTTTTAAAGTACATATCTTGGCTATTTCTATATTTTTTTAGAATTAAAATAAAATTGGTACACTCTAGAACTAACTAACTAAGCCTTTCTAAATTTGAGATTTTTTATAGGGCTTTATGTCTGCATGGGACACCCACAGACAGGTTACTGTGGGTCTTTGATGAAAGACCTGTACACAAGGGCCTGATGAAATGCATCCTAGAATACTCAAGGAGCTGACTGAGGAGATAGCTGAGCCATTAGCAATTATCTTTGAAAAGTCATGGAAGACGGGAGACATTCCATAAGATTGGAAAAAGGCAATTATAGTGCCCATCTATAAAAAGGAAAATAAGGACAACCCGGGGAATTACAGACCAGTCAGATTAACTTCTGTACATGGAAAGATAATTGAGCAAATAATTAAGCAGTCAATTTTCAAACAGCTAAAAGTGATAAATAACAGTTAGCATGGATTTGTCAAAAACAAATCATGTCAAATCAACCTGATAGCTTTCTTTAACAGGGTAATAAGCTTTTGGATAGGTGGGAAGCGGTAGATGTGGTATATCTTGACTTTAGTAAGGCTTTTGATACTGTCTCGCATGACCTCATAAACAAACTACGGAAATACAACCTAGATGGAGCTACTATAAGGTAGGTGCATAACTGGTTGGAAAATTGTTCCCAGAGAGCAGCTGTCAGTGGTTCACAGTCATGCCAGAAGGGCATAACGAGTGGGGTCCCATAGATTGGTTCTGGGTCCGGTTCTGTTCAATATCTTCATCAATGATTTAGATAATGGCATAGAGAGTACACTTATAAAGTTTGTGGACAATCCCAAACTGGGAGGGGTTGCAAGTGCTTTGGAGAATAGGATTAAACTTCAAAATTATCTGGACAAACTGGAGAAATGTTCTGAAGTAAACAGGATGAAATTCAATAAGGACAAAGGCAAAGTACTCCACTTACAAAGGAACAATCAGTTGCACACATAGAAAATGGGAAACGACTGCTTAGGAAGGAGTACTGCAAAAAGGGATCTGGGGGTCATAGTGGATCACAAGCTAAATATGAGTCAACAGTGTAATGCTGTTGCAAAAAAAGCAAACATCATTCTGGGATGTATTAGCAGGAGTATTGTAAACAAGATACGAGAAGTAATTCTTCCGCTCTACTCCACGCTGATTAGGCCTCAACTGGAGTAGTGTGTCCAGTTCTGGGTGCCACATTTCAGGAAAGATGTGAACAAATTGGAGAGAGTCCAGAGAAGAGCAACAAAAATGATTAAAGGTCCAAAAACCATGACCTATAAGGGAAGATTGAAAAAAATTGGGTTTGTTTAGTCTGGAGAAGAGAAGACTGAGAGGAGACATGATAATAGTTTTCAAGTACATAAAAGGTTGTTACAAGGAGGGGGGAGAAAAATTGTTTTTCTTAACCTCTGAGGATAGGACAAGAAGCAATGGGCTTAACTTGCAGCAAGGGCAGTTTAGGTTGAACGTTAGGAAAAACTTCCTAACTGTCAGAGTGGTTAAGCACTGGAATAAATTGCCTAGGGAAGTTATGGAATCTCCATCATTGGGGATTTTTAAGAGCAGGTTGGACAAACACCTGTCAGGGATGGTCTAGATGATACTTAGTCCTGCCTTGAGTTTGGGGGACTGGACTAGATGACCTCTCGAGGTCCCTTCCAGTTTTATGATTCTATGATTGTGCTGGACACATAGGAAGAAAGACAAGATTCAAGGGATGTGAATTAATTCAGCCAGAATTTTATCAACTTAACTCATCACGGAGTTCATCACCCTCCCTGCATAAGGGTAAAGAGGCTGGTGAAAGATGGTTGTTTCCTCACTGTACCAAACATTAGGAGCCCCAACCCAGTTTCCCAGGGGGCCCTTCAAGGCATATATCCCCCTATGTCCATTTCCAGCTGTAGTTTATCAGGGAACAATTACCTGCACTGGACACATGCCATCTCTGATGTTGTAACAGCTTGAACTTTACCTTCTAACCTTTGCAATGAGTCCCTGTGCTGCCATGGGAAAGTTGAAAAAACCTAACCCACCCAATCTGATGGAAATGGAAAATTCTTTCCTAGTCCCAAAAAAGGTGACTAGTGCCATGCCCTCTGAAGACCAAAAAACCTGAACCTATGTTAATCCCATAGGTGGAAGAGGGAAGCTGCTAATTCAAGTGTGGGCTCAGGCTGGAGGGACAAGGTTCATATACCCTTCCCCAGGTGACACGGGACTGATGGGTTACCTGAGCTCCACAAGCCCAGGTGAGATCTTTTCATCCTCCCAGGCACCCCACTTCTACCATTCCCAAAGGAAGGGGGGATCCTTTGAAGGAGCTACTACCCTATTTTACTGGAAGTCTAGAATAAGACCCGCTGCTCCCCTGCACAGACCTGCCAAATCCAGGGCTCTGAAATGAGGGACAGCAACCCTCAAAGCAAGGGACACCTTAAAATGAGGGACATCAAATTGAACAAACACACTGTTTTAATAAAAGATATCTGAACAAGTATGCATGATATCCCAGTTCTCAGTTAACTATTCAGAGGATTATTCTTAGTCTGCACAGAAACCCAAAAATGCCACCTCACACGGTCTTTCCACTGCTTCCCATGGAAATGACATTGTAATGGCAATGTGGGACAGTCTTAATCAGGGCCACATGCAGGAGGTTGCAGGAGAACAGACAAGATGCAAGGGATGTGGTTTAATGAAGCCACAACTTTATTAATGTAACTTATCTGGGGTCTATTCAGCAATAACTCATACAGTAGAAGTCATGCCACTTTCCTTAACAGTTTCCATTTGGTGGAGGGCTGCCATCAGCCCCCTAATTCCTCCAAAGCTGGAAAATTAAAATGCCTAAAAAAAAAAAAAGTCTCTGCTACACTTTCACTTCTTCCCTTTTACTGAAATCTGTGGGACTACTGATGTTTCAAGATGCTGCTCAACATACATTGGAATGTGAGAATCTGGGCCTAAATGAGCTGTAAAATTTTGATATTTGTGCCAATAGGGCTGAACAATAAAATGGTTGGAAGAAACACTTTAATGTATGGCATTTCAAAGATCTGGCACTTCCACAGATTCATTTGAAGCAACAGTGAATCTGATTAGTAGTGTGGGGAAAAAAAGAAGTGGAGGAAACATAAACACACAACTGCCTTTTCTGATTAACTGCTGTAAACGTATGGACCTGTCAGCAACTTCTAAAGAAAACATTCAAGTATAATTTAGTGTTGTGAATTGTTTTCTCCTTCACTAAGTCATCACAAGAATTCTAGGGAGAAATAAATTTTACTTATTTTTCCAGCAAGTATTTAAGTATTTTAAGGCTATCAAATTCTGAATTCTCATTATGGTGTGCAGGGAGTCACAGAGTTCCAGATAATAGGGGAACTGTGCATATCTCGACACTCCATCAGGAAGAATATTCACTTTTTACAGCTCTCAAATCATGAGGTCTCAGTTCGTTAATGAAAACATACATCTAGGGATTGATCCTAAACCCATTTAAGTCAATGGGAATCTTTCCATTGCTTTATATCAGGCACTTAACCAGGATAAGATCCCATTTGCTGGGGACTTACGATTTGTACGTAATTTAAACAAAAGAATCATGGAAACAGTTATCTGTTCTAACAGGAAACAGTATTTTCCCATCTGTAGTTCCCAGCATGCATCAGGATTACACTTGGTTAGCACATTTTTTTAATATATCATTTTTCCTTTTGCTGCATATGGTGGATCTGGTGAAGGCAAAGAAAATTAAATATTGCATAGAGAAAATGAGCTCAAGTTTGATATCTCATATGGTGTAAAAAAGGAGGAAGCCTACTGAAGTCATGGGCTTAGTGCAGTGCAACTGAGATAAGAATCAAGCCCAATGTCCCAATAAGGTTCATCCCAGGTAATTATCAACATCTAATTAACCAATCACAGGGTGAAGTCTGTCACAAAATCAGGTTGACAAAACAAAACCAATAACCTTCCTGGTACTTCTACAAGTTTTTTTCCTGCCTGTTGCAGTTCCCAGTCCAGCCTTTAGCCACAGAGAAAAATGGTAAATGGTAATGTTACAGGAAGGGGGGAACCTATAGCTCCTCTGTGCAATGGACTGTGTGCCAGCGAGCACACACTAGAAAGTGCTGGAAACTGGTGCTACATTACAAGAAGAAGTCATTGAAAAATGCGTTGAAAATTCCATCCCCTTTCTTTTTACCAGCTATATTGTATCAGCAATTTGCTACCACTCGTTAAATTGACAAACAAAAAACTCTGTTCACTGTTAAGTTAGTTCTCATCGATAAACTAAACCATAAAAAAAATAAGAAATTCAGAGTTAAGGATTTAAAAGGATTAAAAGTCTGCAAAGTCAAGCACTCAGGTTAGGAAATGCAAGAATGAACATGGCTCATGCAGCCTTACTTCAGGCCCTTTATGCATATGAATTAGAATAGTCTAGAATTATATGATCCCCATACTATTTTAGACACAGAACCCCTTGGTTCATTCAGTGCACAGGATGGATCGACTCTAGGAATGAATCAGGGATGTCAATGGAGAACTCTGTCTTTAGGACCCCTGACTTATTTGTTGCGGAATTTAGAAGTTTTGTAATGAATGAGGCAAGGGATTGCTGGAAGAGAAGGGATGTTGTCATGGTTAGGGCAGTTGAATGCTACCCTAGAGACTTGGATTCTATTTCTGCTTATGTCACTAAAGTTCCTGTGTGATACTGGTCAAGTCACATCAAACTTTTCAGAGACCAATGCATGCTATTAGAAGCTGCATCATAATGCATACGCACAAGGGGCCCAAATCAAGGGTGCATAGTTAATGTTCATTCTGGCATTTCCTAACTTGAGAGTGCTTGATTTTTCAACCTTTTAAGAATGTCATGAAATTTTATCAAAATAAAAATAATGTTGACTTTTCTTAGATACAAACAGCCTAAAGATTAAAAATGATTGAGGGAATATAAAAAACAGCAAGGTATTGTGTTTGGAGGAGGTATCTGGGGCCTAATCCTATGAACTGCTGAGCACCTACAATTTCCACAGAAGACAGTGAAAGTTTACAGTGCTTAGACAGTAGGGTTGTCTAATTACACGAAACCAAACACCCTTGCCCCGCCCCCTTCCCCAAGGTCCTGCCCCTGCCCCACCCCTTCTCCGAGGCCCTGCCCCTCTTTCACTCCAGCCCCCCTCCCTCTGTTGCTCACTCTCCCCCACCCTCACTCACTTTCACTAGGCTGGGGCAGGGGGTTGGGGTGCGGGATCATAGAATCATAGACTATTAGGGTTGGAAGAGACCGCAGGAAGTCATCTAGTCCAATCCCCTGCTCAAAGCAGGACCAACACCTACTAAATCATCTCAGCCAGGGTTTTGTCAAGCCAGGCCTTAAAAACCTCTAAGGATGGAGATTCCGCCCCCTCCCTAGGTAACCCATTCCAGTGCTTCACCACCCTCCTAGTGAAATAGTGTTTCCTAACATCCAACCTAGACCTCCCCCACTGCAACCTGAGACCATTACTTCTTGTTCTGTCATCTGCCAACCCTGAGAACAGCCGAGCTCCATCTTCTTTGGAACCGCCCCTTAAGATAGTTGAAGGCTGCTATCAAATCCCGCCTCATTCTTCTACAGACTAAATATCCCCAGTTCCCTCAGCCTCTCCTCGTACATCATGTGCCCCAGCCCCCTAATAATTTTCGTTGCCCTCCGCTGGACTCTCTCCAATTTTGCCACATCCCTTCTGTAGTGGGAGGACCAAAACTGGATGCAACACTCCAGGTGGGGCCTCATCAGTGCCAAATAGGGGGGAAAAGAACAGGAGTACTTGTGGCACCTTAGAGACTAACAAATTTATTAGAGCATAAGCTTTCGTGGACTACAGCCCACTTCTTCAGTATGCATCCGAAGAAGTGCGCTGTAGTCCACGAAAGCTTATGCTCTAATAAATTTGTTAGTCTCTAAGGTGCCACAAGTACTCCTGTTCTTTTTGCGGATACAGACTAACACGGCTGCTATTCTGAAATAGGGGGAATAATCACTTCCCTTGATCTGCTGGCAATGCTCCTGCTAATACAGCCCAATATGCCATTGGCCTTCTTGGCAATGAGGGCACACTGCTGACTCATATCCAGCTTCTTAGACACTGTAATCCCCAGGTCTTTTTCTGCAGAACTGCTGCTTAGCCAATCGGTCCCCAGCCTGTATCAGTGCATGGAATTCTTTCTTCCTAAGTGCAGGACTCTGCACTTGTCCTTGTTGAATCTCATCAGATTTCTTTTGGCCCAATCCTCCAATTTGTGTAGGTCACTCTGGACCCTATCCCTACTCTCCAGCGTAGCTACCTCTTTCCCCAGCTTAGTGTCATCTGCAAACTTGCTGAGGGTGCAATTCATCCCATCATCCAGATCATGAATAAAGATGTTGAGCAAAACCAGACCCAGGACTGACTGCTGGGGCACTCCACTTGATACTGGCTGCCAACTAGGCATTGAGCCATTGATCACTACCAATTGATCCCAACAATCTAGCCAGCTCTCTATCCACCTTATAGTCCATTCATCCAATCCATACTTCTTTAACTTACTGGCAAGAATACTGTGGGAGACCATATCAAAAGCTTTTCTAAAGTCAAGATAGATCACATCCATCCAGGGTTGCCCAGAGGATTCAGAGGGCCTGGGGCAAAGCAATTTCGGGGGGGCCCTTCCATAAAAAAAGTTGCAATACTATAGAATACTATATTCTCGTGGGGGACCCTGTGGGGCCCGGGCAAATTGCCCCACTTGTCTCCCTCCTCCCCCCCCTCCCCGGGCGGCCCTGCATCCATCACTTTCCCCATATCCACAGAGTCAGTTATCTCATCAGAGAAGGCAATCAGGTTTGTCAGGCATGACTTGCCCTTGGTGAATCCATGTTGACTGTTCCTGATCACCTTCCTCTCCTCCAACTGCTTCAAAATGGATTCCTTGAGGACCTGCTCCATGATTTTGCTGGGGACTGAAGTGAGGCTGACCGGTCTGTAGTTCCCTGGACTCTTTCTTCCCTTTTTAAAATATGGGCACTGTATTTGTCTTTTTCCAGTCGTCTGGGACCTCCCCCGATCACCACAAATTTTCAAAGATAATGGCTAATGGCTCTGCAATCACATCAGCCAACTCCCTCAGCACCCTTGGATGCATTAGATCTGAACCCAAGGACTTGTACATGTCCAGCTTTTGTAAATAGTCCTTAACCTGTTCTTTCACCACTAAGGGCTGCTCACCTCCTCCCCATACTGTGTTGCCCAGTGCAGCAGTCTGGGAGCTGACCTTGTCTGTGAAGACTGAGGCAAAAAAAAGCATTGAGTACTTCAGCTTTTTCCACATCATGTTTCACTAGATTGCCTCCCCCATTCAGTAAGGGTCCCACACTTCCCCTGACCTTCTTCTTGTTGCTAACATACCTATAGAAACCCTTCTTGTTACCCTTCACATCCCTTGTTAGCTGCAACTCCAGTTGTGCCTTGGCCTTCCTGATTATATCCTTGCATGCTTGAGCAATATTTTTATACTCCTCCCTGGTCATCTGTCCAAATTTCCACTTCTTGTAAGCTTCCTTTTTGAGTTTAAGCTCACCAAAGATTTCACTGTTAAGCCAAGCTGGTCGCCTGCCATATTTGCCATTCTATCTGGACATCAGGATGGTTTGTTCCTGCGCCCTCAATAAGGCTTTTTTAAAATACAGCTAGCTCTCCTGGAATCCTTCCCCCCCCCCCTCATATTAGCCTCCCAGGGGATCCTGTCCATCAGTTCCCTAAGGGAGTCAAAGTCTGCTTTTCTTCCTTTTGTGAGGATCCCGAACTCAACCATCTCATGGTCACTGCTGCCTAGGTTGCCACCCTCTTCTACTTCCCCTAACAATTCTTCCCTGTTTGTAAGCAGCAGGTCAAGAGGAGCACAGCCTGTAGTTGGTTCCTCCAGCACTTGTACCAGGAAGTTGTCCCCAACACTCTCCAAAAACTTCCTGGATTGTTTGTGCATTGCTGTATTGCTCTCCCAGCAGATGTCAGGGTGATTGAAGTCCCCCATTAGAACCAGGGCCTGTGATCAGGTCAGATGAATGTGAAGTTCTTAGGACAGTAACTAGTGAGACCACATGGATTTGCATACTGTATTGTTACTGAGTAATAGTGGTGCAGTCATTAAACTAAACAGCCCCTCAGGCATTTAGAATTAAAGGATATATTTATTGACCCATCTACTTTTGGGTTGGTCATTTGCTCTCAGAATAACCAAGACAAGCCCATTTCAGTATAAATATTGTAAATGTCACATCAATTCCAGATGCAGAGGTTATACTATGTTCTGTTCCTCCTACCTGTGCACATGCCATTTTTAAGTATGTGCTAACTACATCATCTAAAGCTGCCCTTTAAGTTTTCCTATCATATATATACAGAAGTAACTAGTGGTCACCATTAAAAACTCGAGATTTGTCTCCATTCCTGGACAGTTCCACAGGCTGGAGTGGAAGGTAGCCAGGACCATAGCTTGGTCTCCTTCCAAGCCCACTTGAGGTGTTACACACTGGAGACACTGATGCAGGATCGGTGCAAGGATATTTTGCGCCCTAGACGAAACTTCCACCTTGCGCCCCCCCCCAAATAAATCACATGCATTATACACAATACACGGTCACAAAGTTACATGTTATAATTTAGAATTTATGTTTCCGCGCTTTAAGTTTAGCAAATTTAGAAACAAGTTCCTCCAAGTCAATGCTCTGAGCAATGTCATGTTCCAGGGCCGCCCAGAGGATTCAGGGCACCTGGGGCAAAGCAATTTTGGGGGCCCCTTCCATAAAAAAAAGTTGCAATACTATAATAACATGTATTTGGAAATGTAAAAAATAACTAGTGAAATTACATAATGGGCTGTTGCTGGGTGATGGTGATGGTTGGTACCAATGGGCTGTCGCTGCCTGGGGATGGTGCTGCTGTTGCCCAGGGCTGGGTGGGGAGCTGGGCTCTGGGTTCGGGGGTGCCCGGCTCAGAGGGGCTGGGCTCAGGGATGTGGGGAGATGGGATCAGGGGGTTTCTGGCTCAGAGGGGCTGGGCTCGGAGCTGGGGGTCAGGGCTTGGGGAGAGGGAGTCAGGGGGATGCCCGGCCCCGGCCCCTTACCATGCTGCTTACCCCCTCTCCCAGGAGCCTCCGACCCCCGTGGGGGAGGGGGAGCCGCCGACATACTCGTGGGGGCCTGGGGAAAATTGCCCCACTTGCCCCCCCTGGGCAGCCCTGAACTCAGATACCAAGCATGACAGAGGCCGGAACAGGGAGAGGGGGGCACTGGGGCAGCTCATCTCTGCAGGCTGCCATTCTCTCCAGCTGCCCACACACAAGGGGAGCAGGAGCAGGGACCAGCCAAGGAGCAAGGGGGCAGGAGCACAGGCGCCTGAGGCCGAGCTCTGGGGAAGCGCTTACCTTGCCCAAGGCACGGGCGTCGGGGTCCTCTTTCTTCCTCCGTTCTACCAGACCGCCACCCGAGCTCTTTTCTTCTCCGTGCCCCTGCTGGGGCTGATCGTGGAGGCTGAGCCAGGAGGCAGCCGCCCCTTTCCTCCAGAAGCCCTGCTGTTGCGCCCGTCGCCGGGCTCATGCCACATGCGCTAAGCAGAACTGTGGAGCTCTGCCCAGCCGCCAGCGCCCCCTCCGGCAATGAGAAGAATCGCATGGGATGGAGCATGGGATGGGACCGATTTTTGGCGCCCCCAAATCTTGGCGCCCTAGGCAACTGTGTTTAATGAGGCCAATGAAGGTATTAGGGATACTAGCACCATTACAGAGGGGCATACAGGATGGAGGATTACCGCATCCGAGGTAGAAACAAAACTAGAACGCCTTAATGGGACTAAGTCGGGTGGACCAGACGATCTTCATCCGAGAATATTGAAGGAATTGGCGCGGGAAATAGCAGGCCCATTAGCGACTATATTTAATGAATCTGTAAACTCGGGGGTGGTCCCGTTAGACTGGAGAATAGCCAATGTGGTTCCTATTTTCAAGAAAGGGAAAAAAAGTGACCCGGGTAACTATAGGCCTGTTAGTTTAACATCAGTAGTGTGCAAGGTGTTGGAGAAGATTCTGAAAGAGAAACTAGTTGAGGACCTTGAGGTTAATGGCAAATGCGATAAATTACAGCATGGTTTTACGAAGGGCAGATCGTGCCAAACGAATCTGATCTCCTTCTTTGAGAAAGTAACGGACTTATTAGATAAGGGAAATGCGGTGGACCTAATATACCTGGATTTCAGTAAAGCGTTTGATACAGTACCCCATGAGGAATTATTGGTTAAAATGAAAAACATGGGGATCGATATGAAAATCCAGAGGTGGATAAGGAATTGGTTAATGGGGAGAATGCAGCGGGTCGTATTAAAGGGTGAATTGTCAGGTTGGAGGGAGGTTACTAGTGGAGTGCCTCAAGGTTCGGTTTTGGGACCCATCTTATTTAATCTATTTATAACTGACCTCGGGACCGATTGCAAGAGTGGGCTGATAAAGTTTGCGGATGATACAAAGGTGGGAGGAGTTGCAAACTCGGAGGAGGATAGGGATATTCTGCAGGGAGACTTGAATGAGCTTGTGAATTGGAGTATCAGAAATAGGATGAAATTTAATAGTAAAAAGTGTAAGGTGATGCACTTGGGGATGAATAATAACAATTTTAGTTACAAGATGGGGACGCATTGGTTAGAAGCAATGGAAGAGGAGAAGGACCTAGGGGTCCTTGTGGACCGCAGGATGACTATGAGTCGACAATGTGACGTGGCGGTGAAAAAAGCCAATGCGGTCTTGGGATGTATTAGGCGTGGTATATCTAGTAGGGATAGGGAGGTCCTGCTTCCGTTGTATAAGGCGCTGGTGAGACCTCATTTGGAGTACTGTGTGCAGTTCTGGTCTCCAATGTTTAAAAAAGATGAACTCAAACTGGAACGGGTGCAGAGAAGGGCGACTAAGATGATCAGAGGAATGGAAAACCTGTCGTATGAAAAGAGATTAGAGGAGCTTGGGTTGTTTAGTCTGACAAAGCGAAGGCTGAGGGGGGATATGATTGCTATCTTTAAATATATCAGAGGGGCTAATACAAGGGAGGGAGAGGAATTATTCCAGCTTAGTACTAATGTGGACACGAGAACGAATGGATACAAACTGGCCGGGGGGAAGTTTAGGCTTGAAATTAGACGAAGGTTTCTGACCGTCAGAGGGGTGAAATATTGGAACGGCCTTCCGAGGGAAACGGTGGGGGCGACGGACCTGTCTGGTTTTAAGATTAAGTTGGATACGTTTATGGAGGGAATGGTTTAATGATAAAACATAGTAGCCAAGGAAAACCAAGCAATGGTACATGAATAGCATAATGGCCAACAAGGGTCAGGCTAGAGACTCTTGCCTATATGCTCGGGGTATTACTGATCGCCATATTTGGGGTTGGGAAGGAATTTTCCTCCAGGGTAGATTGGCTGAGCCTCTGGAGGTTTTTCGCCTTCCTCCGCAGCATGGGGCAGGGATCACTAGCAGGAGGGTCTCAGCCGATTGAAGTCACTAAAACACAGGATTGGGGACTTCAACGGTAGAGTCCAGGGAAGGGTCTTGCGGCCTGCAGCATGCAGGGGGTCAGACCAGATGATCATAATGGTCCCTTCTGACCTTAAAGTCTATGAGTCTATGAACTGCTGAGTTGGCCTAAATGGTAGCACCGGCCCTGCACTGATGGGGAACAATATCTGTGCTGCAGGGAGGGCAAGAACTGAAATTGTGCCTGGCTGGTACACAGGGAATAAAAAACGGGGGTGGTTCTTGCACCTTCTCCATCATCTGAAAAGCGCTGTCTGTCCCTTAGCTTTTATAATGAAAAATTAGAGTTGAAAGTCCCCAGTGGGCCATAAAAGGCACCTGGGCTCTGGCAGGAATGGGAGGGGTAGCGTAAAGCTTTCTCACTCTGACCCATCAGTAGGCAAGAGTCTAGTTTGCAGGCAGTTACTTATCTAATGTAAGAGGCTGAACTGGGACCCATAAACCAGGCTCACAATTCAGTGAGTTCATGGAGAGAGAAAAAAACAGGTTGTTTCTCAGGTGCTTAAGGGCAGGAATCATGCTTTTAAGTTTTCTGCTTCTAGCCAGACAGGCAATATTGGTGCACTGAGGGGACAGATAGGTTGGAGCAGGGGAGGGAGAGGCAGAGGAAGGGTTATATGCTTTGGATACCTTTCTAACTGGAGCAGTGTAACAGGGTTGGGACTCACTACCTGGTGCCGCCTACTGGTTGTCTCTGGGAATTAGCTCTGTCCAGTGGAGCGCCCGTCCATCGTCGTGCCCTCAGTAACAGGGTAGTGTGGTCCAACGGCCAGAGTCCATATACCTCCCCTCAGTAGCAGGGTAGTGTGGTCCAACGGCCAGAGTCCATATACCTCCCCTCAGTAGCAGGGTAGTGTGGCCCCAGGGCTGGCTCCAGCATTTCTGCTGCCCCAAGCAAATTGCGATCGGCGGCGGCAATTGGGGAAAAAAAAAAAAAGCCGCGATCGGCGGCGGCAGTTCAGCGGCAGGTCCTTCGCTCCTAGAGAGAGTGAGGGACCTGCCACCCCCAAATTGCCGCAGGTGCCGCCCCTCTCCCTTGGCCGCCCCAAGCACCTGCTTGTTAAGCTGGTGCCTGGAGCCAGCCCTGTATGGCCCAACGGCCAGAGTCCGTATACCTCCCCTCAATAGCAAGATAGTGTAGGGGGCGTAGGGGGACCCGGGCCCTCCCTCTCCACCGGGTCCCGACCCACAGCTCTCCTAATGGTGGGGTTCCCCTTGCCATTGGCTCAGCGGGGATCCAGCTGCAGTACGCCAATCGTCAGTGTTGCTCTAACACAGCTGGTCCCTAAAGTTCCCCTGGGTCACTTCCTACCCTCCATGTCGTGGTCTCCTCCAGAGACATGGGTTCCCCTCTGGCAGGTCCTCCGTCTGGGATGCAGGCTGCGGGCCGGCTAGGCTGGCGCCTGGAGCCTGGAGCGTGGGCTGTCCCTCCTCAGGAGCTGGCGGCATGCGTCCTTCTCCTCCGGTGGTCAGCCCCAACTGAGCAACTTTGCAGGCTTTTATACCTAGCCTCCAGTTGGAGCATGCCCAGCAGGGCTTCCGGGGCGGGGCTTCCTCTGCCAGGAAGGAAGGGTTAACCCCTGCTGCGCCAGTGCGGGGCCGGTCTGCCCCGTCACAAGCAGTTAAAAAAGATCTTCTCACTCATTAAACTTAATTGTTGATTTCAATGGAGTTCAATGCAGTCACCTACTCTGGGGATAGGTTTGACTCAATGGGAATACACTTTTTAATTTTTCTTTGCTAAGGAGGTTCCAGCTGTGAACTGAGGCACAGTTGTGATAAAGTGGTCCATTCTAGCCAATCAGAACATGGATTTGGACAAGCCATACTCTAAGATTATCTTTACTTAATTATTTTCTTCAGTGAAGTGAAATTTAAGTTTGATTGTAATAATATGGGCTAGGAAATGAGAAAGCAGACGCAAGTAGTATGTAGTTTTTATGTCCTTGTGATGGATGTGGCAGAGCCCCCAGACTACCATTATACAGCATGAAGGATAAATAAAGTTCAGATTTGCAAGGTGGGTAGGGAACAATTAGAACATTTGGCATCGGAGGTTGTTTGGGAGGCAGTTTTGAATTGTATGTTCTATCTGACCTCTGGGTACTTATGGCCCCCATCACTGTAGTATCAGATCATTTAAGATAAGCACATTAACTAGATATTTTTGCTAGCATCATAATCTAAAATGTCAATGTAGACAACTAATTCTGTGTTCATTGAAATGATTCAGAGTTAACATTACATATAGATGAGTAGCACAGATCACACCTTACAGAGAAACAGTTGTCAGCTGTTTGCAGTCTACATTGTTTCTCTCCATTTGTGTTTTCAGTGTTATGTTCACAACCCTTAAGACTAGAAACAATTTTTAAAAGTGAATTCTGGAGCACAATTCTGCAGGAAAAGCTGGTGTGGATTCCACAGCAAATTCCAGAATACATGAGGTTCTAACTATATTGGCAGTATAACACTTTTCAATTTTTAAGAACTATTCTAGAGAAGTTCATTTTCAGATCTCAGTTACTTGTTTGCATTTCTACAATGTTCTTCAGCAAATGATATGGAGTCAAGATTCACACCATATTTTAATCTGATCAAAAGATCATCATCCATCACTGTATTAAATGCTCAGTATGATTTAAATGCCTGAATAATTGAAGTGATTCTTAATGGAATAATCAATGACAGAAGTGTTCTGTTAGCATATGCCTATTTTTCATGGCTTTAGGCAATATCTGAGTTTAAATTAACAAACTGTCTCATATATCAGATGGTATTCAAGCAACCGCAGTTTAGATCTTAAAGCCAGTGGTTAGGAAAGTAATCATAAACACTACAAATAATGAGTTTTTGGACCTTCTAGTGTCATGCAGATTGATGAGTGGCTGACACAGGCAGAGTTTGCTGCTAAACTCATAAAGCAGTCAGTTTTGTCATCATCTAACTCTTGTAATTAGGTATGCGGAGTATAAAGGAGATTGAAGAAGGAGAGTGAAGCCAGGCAAAATAAAGTAAAACATTTTGATATTACTTTTCAGAAATAAATATTTTTCTCCAGTTCTTGCAAAACTGCAATGATCGTGATTTCTCTGTTCAATGTTTTATATTAAATAGTACATAATGCACACTGAAAAATATCAGCATGTGTTGCAAAATAGCTGCATTTTCACGAATGTTATTCTCTAATGTACTTGGTGTCCTCCTATATGGAGCAGAGTTCTGGAAAAATAAGTCCAACCAATGCAAATCGAACAGCTTTCAGTGCAAGTGTCTGCATAGACTAGTCAAAGTAAAATAGACTGCTAGAATAAGTAATGAAGAGGGTCTAGACTGGGCACAACTACCAACAATACAAGGAGCATGGAAGAAGAAACAGACATATTTGGGATATGTTTTAAGAGTGCCTTTTAGGCTACCTAAACAAGCATTTATTTGGTGACACTAGGGCAAGAGCCGGAGAGGCTGATGTAGAGGCACACTCCATAGCACAATAGTTGCTGAAGCAGCATCACTACATTGGAATATAAAAAACTAGGAACAAGAGCCCAGGATAAGGATGATTGGCACTGGTTTGCTGTATGTGCTTGATGGTGCAAGGAAGAAGGATGATAATGATTCTCTAATATACAGCATTTTAGATTTAAGACAAAATCCAAGTATAAAATATTCATTCATACCATTTGCTTGGCATTCTCTCAGGCTTTGCTCATGAGAAATATTTTCTCTCTTTCTCTCTGAAGTAAGCATAATTCCTAATTCTCCACAGCTGAAGATAGAATGTCCAAGTCCACTGATTGAAAGATAAATGCTCTCTCCCTGTGGTTACCTTCTGGTACAGAACATATGTTCTATGAAGTAATGTGGTCATGAATCCCAATTGTTCCTTTTGTAATAATACGCAGCACAATCAACAATAGATTTCAATGTGCTTTACAAAGGTGAGTAAATAATATTAATCCCTTTTTAAAGATGAGGAAATGGAGATATAAAGTTAAGTGACTTGCCTGAAGTCACACGCTATGTCAATGGCAGACTTGGAAAAAGAAATAAGGTCTCCTGACCCTCAGTCCAGTGATCATTTGACTACACTCCATCCTCATACATAGGCACCTGTGCAAGACTGTGTGTGGTGAGATTATATATCCCAAAGATTTAGTTCATTCCTGTCAAGAGACATTCATACCTTAACTACAGTACATGGATAACCAGTAATTAATTTCTTGCATGTGACATGGATATATAAGGATATGATAAGAAATCCACTCTGTGGATGTAGGCAGGTATGCCATATCCCTATTTCTCCCTGCTACTGGCTGAAAAAAGTAGGGAGAAATATTGAGGAAGAATAAAGAAAATTGATACCATCACTTTCCCTCTCCAATCTAAGCAAATTGGTGGGTCCCACCAAAAGTCTGAAACTAACATCTTCTCACAATTCTTCGACATAATATATTGATAGATTCATAGATTTTAAGGCCAGAAGAGACCACTGTGATCATCTAGTCTGACCTCCTGCTTAATAGACCATTGGACTACACTGAATTAATTCCTGGCTCAAGTCCAATAACTGTGGTTAGATTGCAGCATCTCTCTTTGAAAAACATCCACTCTTGATTTTAAAAGACCCCTTAATGGAGAATCCACCACAACCCTTGTTAAGATACTCCAATAATTAATTACCCTCGTTGCTAAAAATGTGCACCTTATTCCTATTCTGAATTTATTTAGTTTAAACTTCCAGACACTGGATCTTGTTATACCTTTGTCTGATGGACTGATTCAAATTCCTGTTCCCCATGAAGTATTTACAGATTATGATCAAGTCACCCCTTAACATTCTCTTTAATAAGATAAATAGATTGACCACCTTGAACCTTTCAGCATAAGACAGGTTTTCTAATCTTTTAACCACTGTGGTTCTTCTCTGATCCCTCTTGAAGTTCTGACATCTGGCAGATTTCTTTATTTTCCAACTGTCATAACTCTCAGATTTAGGCTCTGTAAATTTGAATTTCAGCTGAGATACCAGTTGAGGATAACTGGAAATATAGTCACTGTTAAAGATCTTTACTGTTATTAAAATGTTTTTATTGTATGAAAGGACTATGGAGATTCCTGCTAAAATGGTCCAGATGTTTGTTTCTGAATAGCGGACTCATGCTACTGGCATATAGTGATCTTGCCTTACTTTTGCTGTCTCACCCTGGGCTAAACTAGAGGTGGCTGATTCTGGCAAACTGTCATTTGATTTATGATATCTTTATTTGGTTTTAAGTTTGTCTTATTTTCACAGTTCCTGTGACAGATCATTCCTTGTCTTAACTCTGACAGTAACAGAAGATGGGAATCTTTCAGTTAATTCCAAGCTTAGCTGCAGACCCGTGAAGAAAGCTGCACTCTTCCACCATTAAAAATATAACTGGCAATGAGAAACAGTAACAGTACTATGAACGGGGATGAGACCTAGAAGAGAGCACATTCAGGACATGTGGTATTAGCAATCTGCTGTTTATTTTACATGTTATACTGTGGAAGAGAGAACTAAATTCTATGCTTCCTTTCAATTAATAGGCCAGTTGTGTAGCCACACCAGTCTGTGCTGTTATCCTGTCAGACTTAAGACAAGTAGAGTTATGCCAATCAGTCCTTGAATGGGAGACCTTTGAGAAACACACATGGGTTACAGGAAGTGTGTGCATGATTCATTTCATAGAATCATAGAATATCAGGGTTGGAAGGGACCTCAGGAGGTCATCTAGTCCAATCCCCTGCTCAAAGCAGGGCCAATCCCCAACTAAATCAGTGGACACCTTTGAGTTAGTACTGAGCCAATTCTCTTCTTAAATGTCAGTGGGCAGAATACAGATGAAGCTGTACAGTGATATCTTGATAAATTATGGTAGTTAAAATAACCCTGGGATTTTTCATAAAAGTTGGGGTATTAAGTCTAGAATCCTGGACAGATTCCAACTCTGGTATCTACATTTTGCCTAAATAATTCCCCTTGCACTCCAAGAAGTGGCTATATTAAATGGTGGATGAAATAATCTTTATACACCCAAAACATACCACCTAGGGCAGTGGTGGGCAACATGCAGCCCGCGCACCACACACAGATCGTCAGGGTAATCCACTGGCAGACCAAGAGACAGTTTGTTTACATTGAAAGTCCACAGGCCTGGCCGCCTGCAGCGCCCAGTGGCCGAGATTCGCCATTCCCGGCCAATGGGAGCTGCGGGCGGCCAGGCCTGCGGACTGTCAATGTAAACAAACCCTCTTGCAGCCCACCAGCAGATTACCCTGACGAGCCATATGCGGACCGCAGGTTGCCCACCACTGACGTAGGGGAAAGAATCTTAATTACTGAAGATCTATACAGAGTGCTGAGATGAATGGTGCTACGGAAGCGATTTTTTTTTACTATCAGAAAAAAGATAATTTAATTAGCTCTTATCTGATACTCCTATTGGTTTTGGTCCCAATTTATCCTCCACTTCCTTTTAAGAAGTACCCATGACTTTTCTGTCACATAAAAAAGATTAAGAAATATACTCATCCTAATTCAAGTTAAACAGAGCTAGCTAGAGTACCACTGTCTGAATTCCTATCTCACTAATTTCTTGCCAAATTGTTATCAGTTCTCCTTTCCATTTTAAGTGGCACAGTAGTGTGGGTATTTATAGATCTTAGCACCTTGACAAATCACTCCTTCCACATAACAGAAATAGTATCAGTATCATTTTAGGGACCATTTCAGAAGGAGCTTCAATGAGAAATCAATGAGACATGAAACACCATAATGTTTATAATGCAAGTCCTATTCTCTAACTCATAAGCATCTATTCAAAGATAGTTCTGCCTTTCAACATGATAATGATTAGAGTTTCATGAGTTGGGTAATACATTTCTCAATCAATAGGGTTAAAGTTCTAGTATGTGAATTTCCTAATTGCTCATTTCAATTTCTATCAAGTATTAAAATGCTATGAGACCCTCAGAAGGAAGCAAGGGGTAGGGGGGTGTCACAAAAGCACAAGGTATTATTACCAGTGCCGTAGAAGCCATTAAAAAGACACCAACCACCAACAGTAGCTATGCAGTAACCACAGATAGCCTCCCATTGTAAGTATGTAGCGATGGGGGTGGAAGAAGGAGCCGCAAACTGGTAATCTCGGGCTATGCCTGCGCTTGGAGCTGCAGGGTGGGATTCCCAGCTCAAGCAGACGTACTTGCATTAGCTCTCATCAAGCTAGCATGCTAAAAAATAGTAATGTAGCCACAGTAGCACAGGCAGCATTGAGCGGCAGCATGGCCTAGCTGCCTCAAGTACAAACTCACTCGGGCCCTGTGGGTACCTACTTGGTGCAGCTAGCCCCTCCTGCCGCTCACCACTGCCAATGCTACAGCACCTATAGTATTTTCAGCACGCTAGCTCGACGAGAGCTTGCGCACATACGTCTGCTTGAGCTGGAAATCACACCCCCAATTCCAAGTGTAGACAGAGCTTGAGATACCTCAGTGCAGTAGTTGTTGGCAAAGTTAATTTTTAATGAGCTCCTCCATATAGTAGCCAAATAAGTTTAGCCTGGACTTTTATACTATATTAAAGTTGATTTCCAATGCATTTCACAGAATACACATAGTAAGAAATGCTTCTCTTTCTGGATTATTGATTTGTATTACTGTAGGGCCTAAAGGCCTCCAATCAAGACTGGGGCCTCATTGGCTAGATACTATACAAACCCAGAAAGAAGCAGCCTGTGCTCCAAAGAGCTTACAATTTAAATAAGCAAGACAAACTGTAGGAGAAAGGAAGTATTGATAACCCCATTTTACAGATGAGGAACTATGAGACAGAGAGATTAAATGGTTTGCCTAAGACTGTCGGTGGAAGAACCAGGAATTTAGCCCAGATAACTTGAGTCCCAGTCCAGTGCCTTAAGCGTACAAACATCCTGCCTCTCACTGCCTTGTGTACTTTTACAATGCTATGCTATGCAACGCAAAATAGGTGCCACTTTCTTTTAAAAATTGTATCAGTTTCCATAGCTTTCTGCAGGGTTTAACAGGGTAACATTCTTTATAAAAGACCATTTAAGAAACAGCTATATTACAAATGTTAGGAAATATTGATTTTAGCATCTCCCTTAGCTACTAGCTTATAGAAACCATCTCAAATAAATCATATTTGATTTCAATCTTTGGGAGAAATTCCTTTGAGGGCATGTTGCAGTATATTTCAGTTAAACCACTAACATAATTTTTCATCAAGCATTAAAGACTTAGAGAATAAACATGTAGTATGAGTAATGCTTTTGAAATCAGTTCAAAATATGTGCATCTGTGCAATTCTACAATTAGACCAGAGATTTTAAGTGATTTTTGTCACAATAGTGTGATTGATGAGGTGCTGTGTATCATACAGTGTTCTGAAGTGTTAGAGAAATGAAAACAACAGTAAATATGAACAAAACAAAAATACAGTTGCAGACAAAATGGCTGCAGAGATGACCGGCCCAATAGCAGAGGGTTTTTAAATTGCTCCTCTGGGGCAAAAGATGCAAAAATAACTAGGAATGGACAAACTTTAAAAGGCTTAGAGTTCTGGGTAAGAATTCATAATATCTGAATGCTTATTTATTAATTTATGCAATTAACCCAATTGCACATCTTAGGGTACAGATCCATTTCTTTTAAAAAAAGTCAATATGCCAGATCCTCAGCTTGAGTAAATTAGCATAATGGATTTATACAAATAGAAAAAGCCCCCAACACATCAATTCACCCATCATACCTTCACACAAAAAACTCTATAACAAATCCTACAACCATCTGTGCTTTCTTCCACACAATGCTTTATGTAAGGAACACCCTCGATGAATTAATCTGCAAAGCCACAACTCTCCTCCAAATCCCTCCTCAAGACCTGTTCTACCATAATGTCTACAAGAAACTGCCAGCAAGTAATCAGGAAGGAGGAGGACAATAGGGATATTTGATGTTTATTTTAGAAGTTTGTTTTCCCCTCTTGCCCATCCTATTCATGTAACTTGTCTGGAGAATTCTGAGCAACACAGTGCACTCTGTGTGTATGTCTACACAGAAAAAAAACACCTCAAACTCATTGAAGAAAGTCTCAGAGCCTGGATCAAGTAACTCAGGCTCAGGTGACAGGTCTAAAAATACTGGCCCTGAAACCCGGGGGAGGTCTCAGAACCCGGGCTTATGCCTGACCCTGAACACCCATACTGCTGTTTTTAGCCCCACAGCCCAAGCACCATGATCCCAAGTCACTTGACCCAGGCTCTGAGGCTTGCTGCTAGTGTTCTTTCATTGCAGTGTAGACGTATTCTGAGGTTCCACTACTGTTGAGGCTGCAGAGTAGCCTCATAATCGGAAAGGAGTAACAGTGAGGCAGCCCAGAAGGAGAGGTTATGAAATCTACTAGGCTCCAAGCTATTTTCAAAAGTAAGTCTTAGAAAGGACAGCCTATTTACTACATTTGTTGTTTGCACTGCTCAGGCTTAAAGAAAGGCAACTTGCTATCACTGCAAAAGTGTCAAGCTCCTTTACAAAGTTACAACAAGTGCTGGCTCTGCATATAGACTGCATATTACAGGGAAATTTATATTGGAAATAAGAAATGTTAGGGAAACATCCCGAATAGGAAAACCCAAAGTAGGAGGGGGAAAAAATAACCTTCAGATATCTTCTATTTATAACACGGGCAGGGGACTGGACTCGATGACCTCTCGAGGTCCCTTCCAGTCCTATAATCTATGAATCTATGAAACACAGCCAGAAGAAGCCTTGTGGCAAAAGTGTCAATTTCAAATCTCTAGTGTTGTTACTCTAGCACCTTTTATGAGAGCTAAAAAATAGGGTTACCATATTTCCACAATCAAAGGACACCGGGGGGGGAGCCCCGCCCTAGCCCCACCCCCACCCCATCCACTCCCTCCCACTTCCCACCCCCTGACTGCCCTTCCCCCAGAACCCCAACCCCCCCTGCTTCTTGTCCCCTGACTGCCCGACCCTTATCCACTCGCAGGGTGGCAGGGTTGTAGAAATTTTGGTGGTGCCCAGAACCCACCCCCCCACCTGCCTAAGGCTCTGGGAGGGGGGCTGGGTGGGGGGAGGAGGTCTGGGGTGCAGGTCCTGGGCTGGGGATTAGGGTGCAGGAGGGGTGCAGGGTGCAGGTTCTGGGATAGAGTTTGGTGGTGGGAGGCAGTGCAAAGGGAGGGGGTGCAGGCTTTGGGAAGGAGTTTGAGGGCAGGAGGGGCTGTGTGGGAAGGGGGGAGGAGGTTTGGGAGGGAGTTTGGGGATAGGAGGGGATGCAGGGGTGAGGGCTGTGGGTCTGAGGATGAGGGGTTCATGATGCAGGAGGGGGCTCAGGGATGGAGCAGAGGATTAGGGTGTGGGGGGATGAGGGCTGGGGCTGGGGATGAGGGGTTCATGATGCAGGAGGGGGCTCAGGGCTGGGGCAGAGGATTAGGGTGCAGGGGGATGAGGGCTGGGGCTGAGGGGTTTGGGGCGTTGGAGAGGCTCGGAGCTAGGGTGGAAGGGCAGGATAAGGGCAGCCTGTCTTCCCATTAGTGGATGGGGGATACTAGGGGGGGAACGCGCGGAGGGGGGATGGCAGGTGGAGGCCGGGGACCCATCCAACACTCCCCCGCTCCCTGACTGCCCCCCCCCCAACTCCCCTTACCATTCTGGCTCCACATGTAGGTAAAACACGCTGCCCGGTGGGTTGGTTTGTGTGTTACACAGGGCTGCAGACAAAGGGAGGGGGGAGCAGGGGAGGGATCTGGCTGCTGGAGGCCAATGGGAGCGGCTCAATTGGCCCAGCAGCCCAATCAGCAGCCGCACTCTGCATGGAAGGGAGGCGAGGGAGAAAAAAACCCTGGACATTTTAACCTTGTTACCAATTCCTCCTGGATGGCTATTTAGAGACGCAAAAACCAGACATGTCTGGGGAAATACGGATGGATGGTAACCCTATAAAAAAGGGGTTGGACCATGCAATAGTGCAGGGCAGCTAGGTAAAGAGTGGATCAGGAGTGGAGTTGGGCCAATAATTTGCTCCAAATAATATGCACTGCCATTTTTGGCCAACTTTCAGGGAATAAATTCATGAATAAATTTTCCCACTATTTAGCCAGCTCTATAGATGAGCATATAATTTTAAATTAAAGATTATTAAAAGATATATGTCTGCCAATCAATGAACAATTTTTCAGTCTCTACTCAGCAAAATATCATTGTAGGAAGACAAGAATCATCTTGGAAATACTATACATCCTTTCAGGGAAGAGGTACGGAAATATCAATGGAGTGGAAGGCAGATGAAAAATGGTTCAGGATTCCAAAGAGACAGCGCCCTGCAAGGCCCAATGCTGTTGCTGTGCTCTTCCCCCTCCCTTGGGGCCAGGGCAATTCCTGGCCTGCTCCAATAGTGAGGGTCAGGAGAAGTGCAGCCCTTCATAGCCCTTCTTGGCTAACTGAGTGGCTGGAGGTCAGAGAGGCAAGTGTCTAACTACAAAACTTCAAGGGATACACATGGATGTTGCAATGAATGGAAGGATCAATTATTTAAAACTTTAAATGCAAGGAGCTTGTCAGGATCATCCCTAATGAAGGACACTTGCATGTTCCATTCATGATCCTTGCAAAAGTAGCCCTTGCTACCTTCAGAAAATGCACATACTTCTCTGTGCAACGAAGGTGGCAGAGCTCATTCTAGCTTTCACTAAAATGCCAGATCAAGTACATTTGCAGGCTATCATTGTTAAAAATCTAGGGTTCCATTCTGTAAGGTGCTGAGCACTCAGCCCAGCAAAGCACCTGAGCAAATGCATCACTGAAGTCAATGGGACCTTACAGGATCTTGCAGGACCTTGCCTACTGCACATACGCAAAGTATAATTTTCAGGGGCCCATAATTCAATCAAACGAAAACCAATTTCACCAGAACATTTAAATACACTTAATGTCAGTGAGAATTATTTCCTAGAGTGTAACCAAATTGTGAGGGCAGTAACTCTCTGCTGATCTCAATTGTTTCTGTCTCTCAGGGTATGTCTACATGGCAATTAGACACCCAGGGCTGGCCCATGCCAGCTGACTCAGGTTCACGCGTCTTGGGCTAAGGGACTGTTTAACTGCAGTGTAGATGTTCTGGCTCAGGCTATAGCCCGAGCTCTGGGACCCTCCCACCTTGCAGGGTTCTAGAGCCTGGGCTCCAGTCTGAGCCTTGAAGTCTACACTACAATTAAACAGCCCCTAAGCCCGAGCCCTGCAATCCCGAGTCAGCGGGCACAGGGTATCCATTGTTTTTTAGTTGCAGTGGAGATATACCCTCAGAGGTCAAGGCAGTGATGCTTTCACCTCCAGTGCTACCCCCTGCACTGAAGTCAAAGGTAATCAAGAACAAAAAACCAAACAACTAAAATCCAGGGCCAATCACACAAACCATTAGCAGGGCCTTCTATTCGGGGTTTGTTTCCAAAATTGTCTGTACTTCCACAATTCCCTTCTCAGGACCTGGTCATCCATTCCAGAAGGGTAGAGCCAACTGACAAGCAAGCTCACTCAGAGCTTCAACCAGGCTTCTCTCCTATCAGGAAGAGCAGAACCCTGTTTTCCTTCCTGGTCAGCACTCAACGGGGCTAGATCCTCTTTTTGCCTCCGCTCTCCACGCCTGACATTGGCTGCAGGGTTAACTGGGTCTACAGACTTTTCTTAACCCTTTCATTACCAGTGAGGAGCCTGTCAGCCTCGTTAATCCAGTCACTGCTAGTACAGGGCCTCTCTGCCCCATCACACAGAAAAATTTCACCTTCCCTCCATCCCACTTTGGCACTAGACCTAGTCAAAAAAACCACTGCAAGAATCTTTGATTAATGAGAGAAATGTTAATGGCTGGACTTTTTTTCCCCCATACTGTCCAAAAGAATCATCACTTTGCAGCAAGCAGGCCTGTAAAGTTTCATCCTGGTAGGTGCATGTTTTAGGAAGTTATGAGTAGAATGGAAGATTTCCATTTCAATTTATTAGCCTCAGCAACATCAGCAGAGATGCATTTGATTACTGGAAGTCGAAAATAGAAGAGTCATGGCAAGCTTTTAGATTAGAGTAATTACACTGGAGTAATTATATGGGTCTGAGTTTCATTATACTAAATAGTAGTTTTAATATCTGAGCCACTGAAGAATTTATACACTGACACTCAAGTTAAAAATCTCTTCTATAATATAGAAAGTGTATTAAATTAATATGCTTAAATTATCTGTGAACAAACAATGCCTGTCTTTACAGTCTGAGGAAAATCAATTTTGTAGGACATGACAAAAAAAAAGATTTATTCTCATGCTCTGCAGAGACACAGGGACACTTAGAATGACCAATGTTCGGCAGTAAATAAACCTATCACAAGAGAGTCATATCATCATCAGCTGCTAAACTTTAGATTGTCATCATGAAAAATTATTGCTGCTGCAATCACTATTTTAAAGAGTTCCAGACTTTTCTAATTGGATGAACTCTGATGATATCTCAAATTTATTACTAATATGAGATTTTTTTTAGATACTTTCTCAAGTTTTGCTCTTTAAGACTTTTGATTTTTCAGTTTCATTCACATAGGCCGCAACGCAGCAAAACAGTCAGTTTTAAGCACATGTGTAAGTCCCATTAATTTTTGAAGTGTCACAGAATTTAAGCTTCCTCCAATGTAGCTTGAGATCTTCTGCAATGAGACCCTCTTCTGGAAGCCTCAGAAGGATTTAGGGCTTTGTGCGGGGAAGAGGATGAACTTCTTCCACCCACACACACCATAGGGAGGTTCCACATTAGCCAAGCTACACATGCAAGCATAGGCCACCTTCCTGAGCTCACATTTTATAGTCATAGGCCCTGATTCAGGAAAGAATTACTATTCACTTAAGCACACACTTAATTTTAATTTAAGCATGTGCTTAAATCCCATAGAAGCCACATGCAAACACATGCAAAACACATGCTTAAGTGCTTTCCTGAATCAGGGCCTCTGGGAAGAAAGTGTCTGCTCAATGCATAATTGTCTAGAAGCTAAAAAAAAACACTGAGGCTCAGTTTCCTCTGTTCTTCAATGAAATCTATTTCCATGCAAATGTTATGTTTCAGCTTTTTGAAAGAGTTATGTAAATGAAGTCAATTCAAAAATTTCAAACTATGAATAAAGTGATTTTTAAACAAAGTAATGAATATTAACATAAGTTCATGAAAAGTTCATGTACATACATTGAAAGTGCTGCACCACACATTTTGGATTCTTTCAACCTTTTGCCTCTTATTCACACTTAGACTGGTTAGGATGCTTTGATTTGTGTCACAAAGTAAAGAAGAATATAGTAAGAATTAGAGCATTAGACACTAGTTCAGGAGTCCATCCCTGTTCGGCATGTGCTTAACAAAGTTACATAAGGTAAGTGGGGTGCAAGCATGTTTCTGAAGTTAAGCATATACTTAAATGCTTTGATGAATTGGGGTCTTATTACAATTTAGTGCCTAAAAAAATCTACAAGGATGGAAAATAAGTAGGAGGAGCTTTTTCATCTTTTGGCAATATGCATAATAGATCTGAGCACAGAGTCGGTTCTTTATTATTTAGCACTCATATAACTTTGTGCCAATTACCTGATGCTGGGACAAAGCTTTCCTTTTAAGTGACTTACAAAGGGACAGTGATTTTTTTAATGCTTCAATACATTTAGGATAGTCATAAAAATAAGTGGAGTTCAAAGAAAAATCTGTACTAGCTCACATAATGTACATTATTAAAACCTATTCACATTGTGTCCATTAGATGGCTATTGGATGCCTTTTGTTAACTGGCACCCAGATACTTCTGTGATGAACCTAGACAAACAATAGTGGATAGAACTTGGGATCTCAGGAACCCCTTGTGAAAATTCTGCTACCTGTTTTAAGGAGGGTTGGTGAAACTAACTGCCTCCGGGGAAATTTACCCTGCTTTAGAAACATCTAAATTAATTCTTTTCAGAACTGATTTATAAACAAATAATTCTTCTTGCCTAGGGATAACTGGGCTCCACAAAACAGATATTTTAAAGACATTCCCAGAAGAAAGCCTATTGCTCTTTTACAAGGGTTTCATCCCAACATCCCTCTTCACATTCAGCAAGATGATCACTGCCATGTTGTAGGAATATTACTCAGTATATATTGCAGAAACAAAGAATAAATATGTCACTGCATAAGAACTCCATAGAGTTGTTAAGATGTTCTGTGTGAAAAAAAGTTTTCCCCACCACAAAAATCACTGAAACACATATCTGTCTACTGAACAGTACCTTTTTAAGTAGGACTTCAGGTTTGCTATGGTTAGATTTAATATATTGTGTTACGTCCCTTAAGACACTGGAGACTTGCATAGAAATGCCAACATTTTTTCAGCTTCTTCTGAAGAAATCTCCTGTGCTTTGTTTAAAATCAACTTTGCTGCCCTCTTTTGATGACACTTTTCACTTTTTCAGAATAAAGTAACATTAACAAAATGCTACTGCTACTCTGAAACCTGTCATTAACAAAATGTGTGCAGTAACTGTTTTTTACTTTAAATTAGTCATTTTATTACAAGTCATTAAAAAAAATCTTAAGAAATGATTGTTTCAAGATAGTGAAATTTCAAGATAGTGAAAATTCTCAAAATACTCTTCTAGTTTAAATGAAAAATATATAATTGACAGTGTATTTTTCTTTATCATCAAATTTGCCTTAAACATTGTTAGACTCAACTTACAAAATAGCCTCAGAATACATTAGCGCTATCGTTTTCACATCTGGAAAAGCTGTATTCAAAAAATAGTATTATTCCTCCAAATTTATTATAAGCTCTTGCCATCTTCTACACAATACAGCATGTTGACATAATTATCAGAAGTGTGAAATACAGGTTCAAGGGCTGATCAAAAGCTCACTGAAGTCAATAGAAACACTCATTGACATCAATAGGCTTTAGATGAAGCCCCAGGAGAACAGACTTTCATACTGTTTGGAAGAAAGTCAGTCCTTTCTAGTGCATTTCATCAATCACCAACAAAATCCATTGTCATTAAAGAGACATTTTCAGGGTTATTGTATCTTACTTAGTAATTAATGTGTCTTAAAAGTCTGGATACTTTCCAACCACTTGTGTATCAAAAACAGGGTTGAAAATTTGAAGCACAGACTCAGGGCTTGTTTTCACATACAGTGCAGCTGCGCTGCTGTAGTGCTTTAGTGCAGACATTACTCCGCCAATGGGAGAGCTGCTCCCATCTGCGTAGGTAATCCACCTCTCTGAGAGGCGGTAGCTATGTCAACAATTGTAGTGTATCCATACTCCTACACAGGCCCACAGGGCTAAATATGCCAAGGCAGCCTTCACAGCAGCCGGGATTGGGAGTGCTCAAAGGTGGCTTGCCCACCTTGACCCCACTACCCCCTGGGCTGGAAGTTCTGTTCTACACTTCTTCAGGTTTGTCTAGATTGCAATCACGGGGATGATTGCACCTTGAGCCAACATACCTGAGCCAGATTTAATTTAGATAGCTCAGGTCCCGGAGCAATGATGTCATGCTTCACCACAGGCTAGCCCCATGAGTAATTACCCAGGATTCCAACCTCACTTGTACAGCCTGTACTGAAGTTTCATTATTCCAGGATCCAAGCTAGAGAGAATTAGCAGCAGCTCAGGCATGCCTACTCAAACTGTAACCACACCCAGTGGTAGATATACCTTTAGGATACAAATATAACCTGAATACAACCCTGCTCACACACTGCGTATGTACTCAAGCAGCTAGCCTACTCCACTGCCCTGTCATGACTGGGACATGGGCAGTCTGACCTAGTGGTCAGAGCATGTGTCAGCCTCCAGGCTCGGTCAGATACCGAGAAAGGCCCAAGAGCAAACTTTTAAGTAAGGTGTCTGAGTCAGGCAAGGTCAGGTACCAGGAGATCAGAATCAGGCAGGTAGTACAAGGGAGGCAGTCCTAAGCAGGAGGAACCCAACTGCTTGGACAACTTCCTGTTCCTTGTTTAAATATGACTTGGAAACCAATCAGGACTGCCAGTGTTCCACCAATCAGATCCCAGGAGTGGAGTCTTCCGTCAGTGTTCTCCAGAGCAGGCAGCAGTTACATCAGAATTGCCTAGTTCCTAAAAGCCCTGAGGACCAGGCTCCAAGACCTGCAATCCCTGACGTGCCTGAAGTGCTGAGGCTATCCTGCTGTTGTTGCCTGAGCTAGCTCAAAATGAACGTGGGTATGCTAGCTACACAAGCTGTCGTTACATCTCCTCATTACAGCATACATATACCTTAAATAGCACAGCCCAGACTCTTACCCCTCAACTTGGGTGAATTGCAAAAGGTCATTTCTAGTGGAAAAGAATACAGGTTGGTCTTTATTTTACTCAACTCAAATCTTTTTCCTACTTGTAATTAATATACTAACCATCTTTGGTGTTTCAAAAACTCCAAAATGTTCTGGGTTTTGATCATAAACTTGTTTGCTGCCTTCTCAAATTGCAATATTTCCCATCAGGGAAATAGGCAAAATGGAAACAGCATATATTTCACTCTTTTTTATGTCCATGAGGTATCTGAAACATCAGAACAGCAGCCATTTTGTGATGTGCTTTAGTTTCAATATTTAAGACAAAATGCAAACTACAGGTTAACTACAAGACTAACGTCTTTTCTATTCTTCATTTGATTTTGTATATTTTCAATGGTGGCAGTGTCTCTTTAGATTTTAAAATACAATTTTAAGATTCTTCTCCTGATACTTTAAAGGGGGCAGGTTATGCAGCAAAGGTAGTACAGACAGGAGAGCAGCAGATGCTGCTTGCGGTTTTCCAGTCCAAAGCAAGCTAAGACATGCACCACCAGGAGATCATTGGTTACCATAAGTGTAGAATTTGTGTTGTGCCTAGTCAGGACAAGATCTGTTTGCTGTGAACTGACTGATTTTCAGGGGGCTATACAAGCTCTCTGACAAAAATGGGAAGTCTGGTGAAGGGAACACATGATAAAAAATTTTCATACATTTAATGGTCCTTTTTGGGGTATACTTCAAAGACCACAGTAACAAAGCCAGCATCTGCCCTGTTAAAACGTTGATTCTTTTCATAATTGAATCATGCTAAGACCTTGGTCAGTCTGACAAATATTTTACACTCATGGCAAAGAACAGATATTTTCCAGGTTAACTCAGGTTGCAAAAACAGATGTACTAGTCACAGATATTGCTGAAGTTCCTTAACAAGCAGAGGGTACAAACCCCTCCATTGCGCATGCCAGCAGATTTCTTTGTTTTAAAAAGTCCCTCTTGTAAAAAATATTGAAAAATCCCAGAATTTACTTTTCAATGTTTTTAAAAATGGAAAATTCACTAGAGACTGTAGGAGCTCATTGGATCCTAGAGTCTGTAAGTGCTTTTAAGAAAAGCAGTATTTCACTTTCAGGCACTCTGCTACCCTGTGCAAAACCTTTGAAATATTTCAGCTCTGCTGCCTGCTGAAAAAGTCATTATCCTTGCAGAGTTCTGTAGGGAGAAGCAAAGGGCTTGAAATGTCATTTTCCCTAGCAGTATCTACAGATTTTTGGATGCAATATATTTCTAATAATGATAGTAGGCTAACATTAAAATAAACAAAAAATACGACTAAAGGCTTCTCTAAAAATAAAATTAATCATCAAGAGCAGTTAGGCACTCGAATCCCACTGAGAGTCATTATCTTTACACGTATAAGTAGTCCCATGAGAAGCTGCAGGATTGTGCCCTAATGAATTAAGGGTCCAGTATTGTAAGAGCTCATGGCAGAACTCCTATTAGCACCTACAGGAATTCTGTGAATGGAGAATTTGAAAGATAAGGATCTCACATTAATAAAGATTTGTTCTGAACCCATGTGAAGAATACAATTGAATTTTCCCCATCTTGGCCTTTAAATCATAATGTACTTTAAGGCCTGATGAAATATGCATTAACATCAGAAAATTTTCATGTTAATTATCTTAAATTTCAAACAAAAATGTACCTGAAGCAGGTGTGTAGAGCACTTATTACAAGCCTCTCTGTAGTCCTCAACATGGAAGTGCAAGAAAGCAATTATAAAATAATCCCAAACAAAAAGTAACTTTGGGTAAAGTGGTACTTTTCAAAAACAACTGAGAACATAACTGTTTCCATTGCTACCAATTAGCTGATTATTTCCTATGGCAACTGCACTGCAAATAGATCACAAAATTATGTTCAAACCTGTAAGTGGTCTGAACAGCTCCATTACAACCCATATTAAATTGATCACTGATTTATCACTTTCTTGATTTGGCATTGCAGAAGCTATGGTTACATTTTTAAACACACAAATTATCAAAATGTAATTAAAACCATGTTCCTGTAACAACTTGTAAAGCTAAATTTGGCTCCAATGTTGCAGAAATAGTATAAGCATAACAAAGGGCTTCAGTTGTTCTGATCTTAAAATCATTATCAATTTCAGACCATTATAACTGCACCTAAGCATTTTCATTATTTAAAAGTAATGTCCATCTACAAGAGGTTGATTTGCCGCCGTCCTCATAGCGGGGTAAGTCGACTCGGATACGTCGAATTCAGCTACGCTATTCGCGTAGCTGAATTTGCGTATCTTAAATCGACTCTCCCCCAGTGAAGACGTAGCCTAAGATTAAATGTTACTACTAATTTAAATCCACAGGGGGCAGTTGGATAAAATCAAATAACAAATATAGTATACAGTAATAAATTAAACTTACTTAACTGGCATTTACACTGCCACCATTTACCCCACCCCAGAGTGTAAACTCCTCTGGATTTCAGAGTCCTAGACACTTGCGTGGGCACGCTTGAAGATTTGAAGCTGGAGAGAGAGCACACTGTTGGTTCTATGGATCAGTCCAGCCAAGGCAACAAGCTGCACAACCCCTCTGATGATTGGAGCTGGCCCCACCAAATGTCAGCAGCTCTGGGTCCTGGAATGCTGTGTGTCTAACCCTTCCAGTCTCTCTCTCCCTAGTCCACTGAAAGAATGATTGTCAGGACTTCATATGGAGGGGTCTTCTCAGGACTGCAGGAAAGGGAACATTCTACAGAACCTAGTTTTACACCGGTTTGCATCCGGACCATGTTTTTGCTTTCCTTAAACCAGGCGAGTATATTAATATTAGTGTAGGCATCCTTTACTAGAGGGGCCTCTGAACTTTACTGGGAGTGTTCCAGTTGGGAAGATTCTGTATGCTGCAATCTAGCCTTGGAGACTAGAACTCCCATGATGCTTTGGGGAAAAATCAGAGACTTTCTCTTCCAGGCAGGGCAGGCAGAGAGGAGGTGGACGCCATTTTGGGAAGAGGAGTGAGATTGCTGGTGTGGAGCTCTGTCCATACGAGGAGCTGCTGCTAGGAAGCCAGAAGCTGCTGCTGAGACCCTGCAGGGGCTTTGATCTTGCAGGGAGCCTCAGAGGCTATTGGTGGCTCCACTGGAGCCAGGGCAGAGACTATTGCTATGCCTAGAGCTGACTGAGGTGGGCTGCAGTGAAGGAACTATGAGTAACCCCCACTGTTGTTTGGGAAAGTACTTGCAAGGGAAGGGGCACAGCGGAGAGACTGAGTCTGAGTTTGAGGAGAGGCAGAGTGATCTTCCCATCAAACCAGGACCCAGAGCTGCACCTGTTCCATGTTTAAGAAAGATGAATTCAAAGTGGGAGACCAGAATTGCACACAGCATTTCAGATGAGGTGTCACCAGTGCCTTGTATAATCGAACTAACACCTCCCTATTTCTCTGTAAATACCTTGCCTGATGCATCCTAGGATTGTATTAGCCTTTTTCACAGCTGTATCACATTGGCGGCACACAGTCATCCTGTAGTCAACCAATGCACCCAGGTCTTCCTCCTTCTCCGTCACTTCCAACTGATATGCCCCCTGCTTATAGCAAAAATTCTTGTTGTTAGTCCCTAGATACATGACTTTGCACTATTACATTTCAGCCCATTTCTACTACTCCAGTTTCAAGGTCATCCAGATCTTGTATGATATTCCGGTCCTCCTCCAAATTGGCAATACCTCCCAACTTTGTAACATCTGCAAATTTCATTAGCACACTCTGACTTTTTGTGCCAAGGTCATGAATGAAAATAGTAAATAAGATTGGTCCCAAGACCGATCCCTGAGGAACTCAACTACTAAACTCCTGCCAGCTTGACAGATCACCTTTCAGTATCACCCACTGTAGTCCCCTCTTTAACCAGTTCCTTATCCACCTTTCAATTCTCATATTAATCCCCAACTTCTCCAATGTAACTAATAATTTCCCATGTGGAACTGTATCAAATGTCTTACTGAAATCCGGGTAGATTAGATTTACTGCATTTCCTTTGTCTAAAAAAATCAGTTATCTTCTCAAAGAGATCAAGTTGGTCTGGGACAATATATCTTATGTAAAACCATGTTGTATTTTATCCCCAATTACCGTTTACCTCTATGTCCTTAATTACTTTCTCTTTCTAAATTTGTTCCAAGACCTTTCATACAACTGAGGTCAAAGTAATAGGCCTGTAGTTTCCCAGACCACTTCCTCCACCCCCTCTTATAAACAAGTACTATATTACCAATTCTCCAGTTGTAGGGTATGACCCCACGTTTCGATTCATTAAAAATCCCTGCTATTTTGCTTGCAATTTCATGTGTTAGTTCCTTTAATATTCTGTGTCTTATCCCTGCCCATGAAGTACAGTACACTTTTCAGCAGAGTAGCCAATGGCTACCTTCAAAGGAAGCTATGTTGCTACATTTTAAAGTGTACCTCTCTGGGGCAGGGAACATCATTTACTATAAGTCAAAGCATGGCGAGGCCCTGGTTGTGGCCTCTAATATCAATGATAAATAATAAGGTGGCTGTGGAGACACCATGAAGCAGTGTAAAGGGGAAAGTCATCCTTGCGGACAGCGCTGTATCTATGAACTTTTGTAGATGATATTCCCCTCCATGTGCACAACATGCCCTTGACGGGATCGCAGCTCCACAAGCTAAACCTTAGAATTTCGTAACGGTTTTATTGATTTCACAGAGAGGACCGTAGGATGGGAGCATCAACCTCAGTCAGTTCTAGGCACAGACAAACACGTCCCATGTTCTCCCAAAGCTTTCATAATCAAAAGAGCAAATTCTATTGAAAAATACTGAAACATTCTGAAAACACCAGAAATCTACTAGAATGTGGATAATTATGACAGTTTACTCAATGTATTACTCTTTACAGCAGTAAATGAAATATTCCCATTAGCACAATTCTGCCTATAATATATAAAAGGCCATAGCAGAGAAAATAACACATTTGGATAAGATTACTACTACATTCTCCGCATTCCCCATTTCGTGTTACCAAAATCAAGTCTCACCATATTTGTTGTTTTACTTAAAGTCCCAGCTGCTGGAGCCATGTGATTATTTAAAATTAAAAGTATGTTTCTATCCCTAATGTTTGCAGGGGGAAGTTTGAAAACATGAACCTTAAATGCTTAAAAATTAAAGGACAAAAAAAAATCCCCCAGAGTTTACTGGATGTGATCCTCATCCCTGCTCCCATCCTTTTATCCTGATAAAAAAAGATCTGTCATGGTGTAAAGAGGCTCTAAAAACCCTGGATCAGGCCCAAGGAGGATTCCCTTATTAAGCCATCTTCCAAGGACCCCGTGTAAGCTCTGGCATAAGGAGAGTGCCAGAGGAGGATTGAGGGCAGGGCCACAGCATTTGGTGCTGCAAAGATTTTAGATAATGCTGCAGCCCATTGGCAGCCAGGAGACAAGATGCCCTAATTTAAGACACCTTCTGGGCTGTTAGGCTGGAGTGTGTTCCATCCCTGGAAGAGACCCAGAACTGGGAGGATGCAAAAGTAACTTTAAAGCTATCAAAATCCCCACTTTTCCTAGGCTGTAAGTTCTATGAGGTGCTGCACAGAATTCCATTCATTACTTCTAAAATCTCATGATTTTGTGGGGCCTCACTAATGATTTTTTGAATGTTTGGGGATGGCAAAACTCTCCACTTAAAGATGCATCTAAAACTTTGTGTCAACCCTGTGGGTGGGTTTTTCATAACTGACTACACAGTAACATGTGGAAACAAGGTTGTGCCAATTACTCTGTTTTAGAACAGAACATCACTCTTGAAGGTATATTACTGTGAAGTGTCCTTTCTGCATCTAAGGGCTGGTCCACACTGGGGCGGGGGATCAATCTAGGAAACGCAACTTCAGCTACAAGAATAGCGTAGCTGAAGTCGACGTTTCCTAGATCGAACTAAATTTACTTACTGCAGGTCCAAAGTGGCGCAGCCAAGCTCCCCCGTCGACAGCGCTTCCTCCTCTCGGTGAGCAGGAGTTCCGCAGTTGATGGGGGAGCGCTTCTGGGGTCGATTTATCACGTCCAGATGAGACGCGATAAATCGATCCCAGAAGATCGATCTCTACCCGCCGAATCGGGCGGGTAGTGTGGACCTACCCTAAGAGAAGATGTTTTAGTGAATAACAAAAACATGCTAAAATCATGTTTCACACTCTTCTCAATTTAAGTAACAGTACCTTAAGCCATTTTAAAATCCCTTTTTGGTAACAGTTACTTCTAAGAAAGATTCTTACATCTCCCTTTTTTCATACCGTGAATTAAGTCTGCAAGAAATGGAAGCAAAAACACATTTAAGAAGATGCAAGTATGTAACCTAGCATAAAAATCAAGCTCCAAAACACACAAGGACTCCAATTTTGCTGTAAGTTGTCCATGTTTCTGTAGTTCAAAATGCAGATTCAGAGAAGAGAATACTTTAATTCTAAAGACAATATTCTAGTTTATATTATGATGCAGGTATCAAGCATTCTTCTTAACAGCCTCTCATTCCCCCACCCCTTAATTCAAATACAAAGTCTGTCCTTGCTTTTGTCTATTACTATGCAAAGCTCTTAGTGGAGATCTGACTGGACGTATTTTATTCACTTAAGTTAATTATTAATCTTTATAGCATCTGTTTTTCAGTACATTTCTTAAATAAGGCCTGGTCCACACTAACCCCCCACTTCGGACTAAGGTACGCAAATTCAGCTACGTACCTTAGTCCGAACTTACCGCGGGTCCAGACGCGGCAGGCAGGCTCCCCCGTCGATGCCGCGTACTCCTGTCGCTGAGCTGGAGTACCGGCGTCGACGGCAAGCACTTCCGGGATCGATCCGGGATCGATTTATCGTGTCTAGACAAGACGCGATAAATCGATCCCAGAAGATCGATCCCTTACATCCGGACCAGGAAGTAAGTATAGACGTACCCTAAGTTACATTCAACAGCTGCAGTAAACCTCCCTTTGCTACCTCAAGTGGACAAACAAATCTTCAATAAATATAAGAAAAATATTCTATTTATACCTGCTTAGGCAATTACTGGTCCACTGGAATTGGAACAATTTCTATAACGACTGACAAACTGATAAAGAAAACCAGTAAATTTACCAGTTATAGCCCTGATCCTGCAATCAGTTCTGTGCAGTTGAAACCTTACATCCACATGAAGTCCCACCAAAGTAGATCATATGGATGCAAAAGTCTGCCCAGACAGACTCATTTGCAATGCTGGGGCCTATGTTACCACTTTCATAAAGAGATGACATAAGACAACTCTTCAGGAGAAATTCCCTGGTGCAGTAAATGTCACAGCTCCATTGATTCAAATGGAGTTTTGCAAGTCTATTTCAGTAGAGAGTTTGACCTAAGATCTTCAATAGACCAGGAATACAAAAGTAACTTTAGATTCTAATTACTAATAAAAAATGGAACACTCGACCCAGGTGATAAACATGTGGGTGCATGTCTGTGCGATGGAAGACCACTTAATTGCAGAGACTTTAAAACAAAACAAAAGAAATATGTTAAAGGAAATTATTAGTCACAGCAGTTTTCATCTTTTTAAATACTGAGTAAATTACAGTTACTTCACCACATTGGCAGCGATAATGGCCAATAATAAAATATGCACCTATTTGTAAAATTAGCAACCATCTATTAAGTCATAAATGGCATAGCTATTAGAAAATTACGTAAACGTTTCCCATTTAAGTGATAGTGCAGTATAGAATTTATATCTTCTATGCACCAGCAGTTTTATTCATTACCATAAATTTAAGAATCCTCATTCTTTTACATTCAATTTCACACAAAACCACTTTATGGTACTTTCCAGTTTAATAGTTAAACATTCTTGTAGGGACTAAAAGTTATTACCACAGCTCCTGACAGGTGGCCATCAACTATCTCCATGCTTGCAGCATGGAGAAAATAACTGACGACAGTTGGCTCCAAAACTGCAGACTTTTACCAAAAAGTGATCCAGGTAACTACAGGCCTCTTAGTTTGACATCTGTAGTCTGCAAGGTCTTGGAAAAAATTCTGAAGGAGAAAGTAGTTAAGGACATTGAGGTCAATGGTAATTGGGACAAAATACAACATGGTTTTACCAGAGGTAGATCACGCCAAACCAACTTGATCTCCTTCTTTGAGAAGGTAACAGATTTTTTTAGATAAAGGAAATGCAGTGGATCTAATTTACCTCAATTTCAGTAAGGCATTTGATACGGTTCCACATGGGGAATTATTAGCTAAATTGGAAAAGATGGGGATCAATATGAAAATTGAAAGGTGGATAAGGAATTGGTTAAAGGGGAGACTACAACGGGTCATACTGAAAGGTGAACTGTCAGGCTGGAGGGAGGTTACTAGTGGAGTTCCTTAGGGATTGGTTTTGGGACCAATCTTATTTAATCTTTTTATTACTGACCTTGGCACAAAAAGTGGGACTGTGCTAATAAAGTTTGCAGATGACACAAAGCTGGGAGGTATTGCCCATACAGAGAAGGACCGGGATATCATACAGGAAGATCTGGATGACCTTGTAAACTGGAGTAATAGTAATAGGATGAAATTTAATAGTGAAAAATGCAAGGTCACGCATTTAGGGATTAATAACTAGAATTTTTGTTATAAGCTGGGGACTCATCAGTTGGAAGTAACCGAGGAGGAGAAGGACCTCTGAGTATTGGTTGATCACAGGATGACTATGAGCCGACAATGTGATATGGCTGTGAAAAAAGTTAATGCGGTCTTGGGATGGATTAGGTGAGGTATTTCCAGTAGAGATAAGGAGGTGTTAGGACCATTATACAAGGCACTGGTGAGACCTCATCTGGAATACTGTGTGCAGTTCTGGTCTCCCATGTTTAAGAAGGATGAATTCAAACTGGAACAGGTAAAGGGCTACTAGGATGATCCGAGGAATGGAAAACTTGTCTTATGAAAGAAGACTTAAAGAGCTTGGCTTGTTTAGCTTAACCAAAAGAAGGCTGAGGCGAGATATGATTACTCTCTATAAATATATCAGAGGGATAAATACCAGGGAGGGAGAGGAATTATTTAAGCTCAGTACCAGTGTGGACACAAGAACAAATGGATATAAACTGACCATCAGGAAGTTTAGACTTGAAATTAGACAAAGGTTTCTAACCATCAGAGGAGTGAAGTTCTGGAACAGCCTTCCAAGGGGAGCAGTGGGGGCAAAAGACATATCTGGCTTCAAGACTAAGCTTGATAAGTTTATGGAAGGGATGGTATGATGGGATAGCCTAATTTTGGCAATTAATTGATCTTTGGCTATTAGCAGTAAATATGCTCAATGACCTGTGATGGGATATTAGATGGGGTGGGATCTGAGTTACTACAGAGAATTCTTTCCTGGGTGTCTGGCTGGTGAGTCTTGCCCACGTGCTCAGGGTTTAGCTGATTGCCATATTTGGGATCAGGAAGAAATTTTCCTCCAGGGCAGATTGACAGAGGCCCTGGGAGTTTTTCACCTTCCTCTGCAGCATGGGGCACGGGTCACTTGCTGGAGGATTCTCTGCACCTTGAAGGCTTTAAACCATCATTTGAGGACTTCAATAGCTCAGACATAGGTTAGGGGTTTATTACAGGAGTGGGTGGGTGAGATTCTGTGGCCTGCATTGTGCAGGAGGTCAGACTAGACGATCATCATGGTCCCTTCTGACCTTAAAGTCTATGACTCTAAGTGAGCTGTAAAGTAACTTCAATATATTAGATGGGCCAGATATTTTTGAGCAACTTTAACATACTAAACAGTCAATAGAAATACCTACAGGCCAGCACATTACCCAGTGACCTATATGTGAAAAGTTCTCATAGTCCTGCTGGGTAGGAAAACTCAATATTGATACATAAAAAGGTTAACAGAATTAAAATTATTATAAATATTGGTTATTACAATCTTGCCCCTGTCTTTACTATATTTTAAGAGACACCGTTATTTTCAAACACGCTATATGGAGATTATGATCGCTCACAGCCCTAAATTGGCAATGAGAGAAAGGGATTAAGATTTGACCTACCATTTCATGCTTCTCTAGCCTATACATTTTAGTAATTTGGGGGATAAAATTATGTTATTCCACACCCCTCTTTCCTCCACAGCTCCATGTGCTGTGTAACAGAGTTTGATACAAGTGATGTAGGTACCAGGTTCAAGTCTCTACATCTCTTTCATTAGTGTCTTAACCACAAGGCTATAGAGTCAGCTTCTCTCTCCCCAATGAAAATTGAATTATTTATGCCAAGTGGATCAAGCTTCAACAGGAGACACTGAGAAAGCAGCATCCCAGGACAGCCAACAGCCCACTGGTTGGGGTCCTTACCTGGGTGGTTGGAAAACCAGGTTCAGCTTCCTGCACACTTCCTCGGTCACAGGCTGAGAGAGACCCATCCCAGAATAGTCTCATTCAGAGCAGGGATTTGACCCTTAGTCTTCCACATTCTAGATGGATGCCCTAATCACTGGCTATTCTGGGGACTGTCTTGACCAAACATTTCATCCTGGACCTGAGAAACCTTTCCTGATGAAAGTTTTGTCTAAACCAGCATATTCCTGTGAAGAGATTGGTTTTTACAAATAAATATTTTCTGAGGGGAAAAACTTTAATCAAAAATTACTGCCCAGCTGCAATCCAAATATCTAATTCCACTACAGGCAACGACAATGAAGTACACTAACTGGATGTTTCCACTAAACTAGTCAGTGGTGTCAAACTTAATCACTTTGACTTTTATAATGCCCTCATTAGGTCGAACAGTTAAGCAAGACTGAGAACGGGAGGAATTCATAGTTCTCTCAGAGCTATTGTTTTAAGCTGTCTATAGACTCATGCACACACACTGCATCAGTGTGCATTTTGGAGGTTGCCTTTGCAGCCATAAGGGAAAGTCTTTTAAAAATAAAGTTAACATTCGGGAACAAAACTGTGTCACATTTTAAAGAGAAGCAAACATATGCAGCAATTTATATAGCCACACACACACAAAAATCACATTATAAACAGGAGCCTGGCTATAATGAAAGATGGCACTTTCAAAGAGAGCTTTGTTTTCAGTCACTTTCTAACCTTCACAGAAATTATTTTGTGACTAAAGTTCTCCGTGATTGGCTTCCACTTGGGAGTATTTTTTTCTCTACAAAGATCTTCACAGTGTTTTATAAAGTTCTCAGCATGGGAGAAAAGAGACTTGCATCTGTTAACAGATTTAAATACTTTTTTGTGCTAGGATGATAGCACAGTTTTAAAACTTCAAATTCAGCACTTCCATGAGCCCTAAAGAGAGACAAATAGTTTTGTCATGTCTGAAAGAACTTGGTTTTGAAATAACAAAAAAGTTATGGATGTTAAAAATAGCATATTTAGCAAGAACATTACATTTGCTTCTTTAACTTCAGAAAGACACCCCAGGGTGTCATCTTTGGAACATCTGCAAGTAAGAATATTATGAAGACCATGCTTGTGTGCATTTGATTGTGTGATCATTCCTACAACTACAAGGGATTCTATTAGGCTTTACAATCAGACTGTGGAGATCCTGCCCCCATTACAGCATTTGTACACTATGTTTATATGCTAGTATCCTTAAAATAGCAGAGATCTATTCAGGTGGATCATACGTCACCAGCACAATGGTTTACATAATTTTAATGCAATTGGCATAACAAACTCAAGTAATTGTGTAAAAGGGTCAATATCTGCATTGGATTTACACTCTTTGTAATGACATTGATTTATTTCTCTCTGGATTTTTAGTGCAATTGCAGTGGCAGTAAGTTAGTACAGAATTTCACCTTGATGCAAAGGGGGAAAACAAAAAATTATAGAAGTGTTACACTTATGGATGGTGATAGGTCACCTACTTTAAAAAAAACAAACTTGTTTGAATATGCTTGATCTTAATTTTTATTTTAATTGCTAAGCAGACTTAGTCTTACTTGGAAAATAGCCCCTTTAGAATAGCGAGGGGCAATTTCTGGTGTTAAACCCAGTGCATCATCAATGAAGAAGAATTTGGCCCCTAGTATCCTAGTCTGAATGTGGTTCTGGTAACAGTATCTATTCTTAATGATTTTGCATGTTTTTAAATAAAGATCTTAAATGCATAGGTCCAACATTTCCTTTGGTGGTAAATACGCATCAAGGGTCAGGACATTCCCTGAGTTTCTTCTCACATTTCTTGCAGTACATTCTGCTCTGGTGGACAGGATTCAAACCCTGCAAAGCAGTCAGGATTAAAAGCCACCCAACTTGCCAATTTCCTGAAGTCCATGAGGAAATTCCCTGGATCTTGGGGCAGTATCTAAGGGTATGTCTAGACACAAGTCACTGGGTGTGGCTACAGCTCAAGGTAACATACCCAAGCTAGATAGCTCAGGTCCCAGAACAGTGAAACTGTGGCAGCATGAGCTTCAGCACAGGTTAGCCACAAGTAATTTCCCAGGGTTCTGGACATATTTGTACAGCTAACACTGAAGCTCATGTTGCCGCAGCTTCACTGCTATGGGACCCAAGCTAGTGATATTAAAACTAACTCACGTATGTCAGCTCAAGTGATAATCACACCCAGTTATGACAGTTAGACATATCCTGAGAGATTGAACTGAATAGTCTTTCTGCCAGGGCTTTTCCACTCGGTTTCCCTATCTCTTCCCTAGATACATTCCTAAATTATTCTTCTAGCGACTCCAGAAAATGTCCAGTGGTTTTATCAGGCCAGGTAATAAGCCTTGATTAAGAGAACTACAGTGTTAGATCCTAAGACCAGAGTGGTTTTGCGTTTCCTAGTTTTAAATAGTACCTCCAGGTCTATGTAATTTGCTCATTAGCTCAGTAGGTATGACACACCTGAAGAGGCACTATAAACAGAAACAGCGCATGCATTGAAGTACCCAGATATGGCCACGATTCCAACAAACACTCCCTGTCTGACAGTAGATTCCTATATATTATATACCTTATTCGACAGCTATATACTTATTAGGACACTAAAATGAAATTGCAAAGGAGTTACAAATATAAAGGTATAGCTATGAAATCTACATATCATTGTATGAATGTTATTATAAAGTAATTGTCCAGATGTTTAAGTCTATTCTGTCAAATTGCCGAAACACATTCACACTAGAAAGAACAATAATTTGTATATTAATGTGACTCAAATACATATTTCCATACTGCAAAATTATGCACTATTTGTTTCCATATTTGATCCCAATCCCCTATGAACAAAAATTAAAAAATCCATCAAACAAGAGTATAAAGCATTTTCTGGACTTAGCACAAAGTCATGATAGAATGGATTGTATGCAAGCCAGAATTTGGCATCAGTCTGATATTAATTACTCCTATAGGCTGGTGTGATGGGGAGCCTGCCCCCACACTGGCCTGTTAGGGGTTAATAGAGCCCTAGAGCAGTGGTACGAAAAGCAGCCAATAGGAAAGGGGCTGCAAGGAACAGCCAATCAGGCCCATATAAGAAGAGCTGCAAGGCAGAGCAAGTTCCATACTTGCCTGGAGCTAGAGGAGGGAAGATCAGGCTCCTAGCAGGAGGAAGGAGCACCAACACCCTGCTGCACAGTGCTGCTAGCAGTGACCTGGGGGGCTAAAGATAGCTCCTGGTTGGCTGCAGGGATTCACAGGCTGGGGCCCTGAGGCAAGGGAAAAGAGGGTGCTGGGGCCATGGGGAAATGACCCAGAGAAATGAACTGAGGAGTTGGAGGGGACGCAGTAAGTGGTGGCCATCTACAGGGTCCATGGCCTGGGACCCAGAGTAGTGGGTAGGCCTGGGTCTCCACCCACCCCTTGCCACTAAGGAAGTGGTCAGACATTTAGTTGCAGTTGCCACTGAGGGAAGTGTCTGGACAGTGGACTGCAGTTCCCCTAGAAGGCGGGGAGAACAGAGTGGGACACAGCCAGATGACTGTGTCCTGAAGAGGATGCCATGGTCCTTAGAATAACACGGGTCCAGAAGCAGAAGCGATGGTGGCAAGACACCACCAGAAGAGGGCCCTTTGGCTAGCAAAGCTAATTCCCGGGACAGCCAGCAGGAGTAGCCCTTACGATGCTTTAACATCATAGGGAAAATGCCTATACAGAGCAGCAAAAGGATCAGGGCAGTGCAAAGTGCTTTTACACCTCCATTTACGTACACTGTGCATTTTGGCTGCACCTGTGGATCTGACCCATTGTGTTCGACTTGAGGTTTTTTTAATTCACGTACTTTGAACCCTTACCTGTAGTGCTCTATTAATGACCATATCATCACCATATTTCTTTACTTGATCTCATTCCTGTACAGACTGAATGATTGGATGCTATCCCTTAGTAATCACTTCTGCCTCAGTATCTGTGTATAGCAACTTAGCTACAAAATGTTTTGCTGAAATTCAGCTTTTCCAGAACGTATGGCCTGTTGCTGAGCACTAAGTACCACTGTCTTTAGGTGGGTGTTTTTTCAGCACTTCTCAGTAGCCAGCTGTGATGGGGGTTCATTCATCACTGTTACAGCCACAAGGGGCAAAAATGCAGCCCAGGATTGACGTGGCATAGAGTTGTTCCAGCTTTCTCCAATAGACTCCAGAGTCCCTACATCAGTGCTGTGTCACTGACAACGGGGCCCTGGCTTGGGCCAGTTAAAATGGGTTTAATGGACAAATCACTTCAGTGCTACACACCACACATGGATCCAACCCAATGAGTTTAACCAGATGACTTGTTACAGATGCAGATAACAGCCTTCCTGGAACTGTCACCCTAAATGACAATGTTACTGAACTACCAAGAGCTAGGCATTAATAATAATTATCTTCTTCTAGAAATAAGTTGGGTGTGGGAGAAATCTGTAAGTCTATTGTCTCTTGGATGCTCATTCTTCTAACTATAATTTTGCTTGTGCATAAAAATAAAATTGTATTATGTATACAAAGAAAAGCTAAAATAAATACTCAGTAAGTTATAGTATATAACACATTTGCCTGGTGAATACTTTCTAAATACATCAGCCTTGTAAGAAAAGAAAAAAGCTCTACAAGGTTTATACACTTTATGATATTTAATAAAGTGATAGTAAACAAACGTTGTAGAGACATAAGCAGCATCTTTTGAAGTGCATACATTTGCTGCAACACTTTACACAAAATGATAATCTGAAATTGAAGAAGCATTTGAAAATTCTAACAGATCCACTATTGCCTATGACATTAGTTTTTCATGTTCTGTTCTAAAATATGTTTAAAGTAATAGCTTCTTTATTTTTAGAAGCAAAACCAACCACTAAAATACTCCATACTACATACTGGATATTCTAGGACAAAGGAATATGAATAAACACAAAAGCCTACAAACAAGATCACTGGTAAGATATTCATCACAAGAAGTGATCCTTTTTTTTTCCTGATATCTAAAATGAGTTAATTACTTATAAGGGAAAGTTCATATACTCTGAAAAACAAGAGCCATCAGCCCCTGTTGCATATAGCCATCTCCTGTGTATTACAGTTGTCTAGAATCTCTACTGATATCACCAAAAGAGGCAAGCTTTGCAAAAAATGTTGTAGAGTCGGAATTTTTCTTTCAATCTCAAAAAGCCCAGTTCCAGCTGTATCTCCAGATCTGTATGTAGCATAACATGAAGGGCTTAAATGCACTACCCTTACTCACACTAAATAGCACCCTACATTATAAGTATACCCCCTGAGGCCCCTCCTAGGCCTATCTCATGGTTTAAGGTAGTCCTCAATGTGAATAAATAGCACAAATCTAGTTCTAACATAGTCTGTTATCTTGGAGAAAAGTGCCCACATTATCAAAGTTGAGAATTGTGCCTTTTCATTAACTTGATCTGGAAAAAAAAATTAAACACAACTTGTGCTCTCAAAACATTTTGGGCTAGATTGTGCATCAGCGATCTGCCCTGAGTAGGCAGTTGTGAGTAAGCAGCTCTGTGAGTCAGTCTACCCACTGCTCAGGGGAGGTAGTGAACTGCACTGGGTCTATAACCAGCAAAATATATGTCTGCAAATTTTATTGCGAGTCTCACAAATGCTTGGGGCTCTTCTTAAAGCCGCTGCTCCTAGAATGATGGGATGAAATGAGAATCTAGCCCTTGTGGTTGCAAAGAAAGGCTTGAAGATGTGAACCCTAAAGGCTCAAGAATCAGAAGGCAGATGAGTCGTCCACACATTTTATTTTTTAAAAAAATCTTATGACTTTAGAATGCTTGGGGTTGGCACAATTGTTGAGTGTATTGGGTGTGAGTGGAGCCTTGACTCCACCCCCTCTTGCCCTCTCCCATCCACCCACACAGGGAGGGATGCAGAAGATCTGAGGAGACTGTTTCTTCTGCACTGTGAGTAGCAATACAGATAGTCTGCACAAGGTACTAATAAATAATATCTAGTTCTTATATAGCACTTTCTATCAATAGATCTTAAGGCACTACGTAATCTTTAGTGCGGTAAGTGGCTCCCAGCCACAATCTGATCCTTTGTTATAAGAAAATATGCATCTTGTTATAAGAGGAGTAAACTTCCTGTTCTTCTGCCATTTGTTCCTTTTATGTCAGATTTCAGAACCTGAGGTGCTAGGGTAAACCTGTAAGCATTTATTAATTAGTATATTTTTAAGGTTAATGGAACTATTCATAGTAGTAAGTATTACTCTCAGTAGAAGGTGTTGCAGGATCAGGCCTTTAATTTGCATTTAAACAGGAACTGGGAAAATCAAGAAGATTCATTGTAATTGCTTAAATTTCTTAATCAATGCATGTTCCCTCGGAACACAATGTATTGTGTATTAGTGTTACACCAACAAGCTGATATTAGTTCATCTAATTAACTGTAAGCTTCTTGTGTACAAATTTGTTCTAATATTGTACTTGTAAAATGAGTTATATATCATCTATATAATCAGCACTTTAAACTGAAACTTGCCAGATAGCTACTTGATAATACTATCTTCATTTAGTTGAGGAATTAGGCTGTTTAAATTGGCAATTGCTACTGCATATGTTGTTCATGATCAGGTGTTCCTGCAAGTAATATGGTCTCCAGAGCTAGGGAGGAAAGCATGGGAAATAAACATCTAATTTCTTCAATTAGTGGAAAAAAGAATCTTGAAGAGATTGACAATCTAGTAACAAGTGCATTTGAATAATAACTTAGAAACTCACTATTCTCTTTTTGATCACTTAAAATTTTGTTCTATGGGAGTTTCAGAACTTGCTTGATATTAGCTTTTGAACCATGTCAACACTTTCCAAATATGTATAATAGTACTTTCACTGTGCTAGAGTGAAATGTGTGTATGACTATTTTTTTTTAAATAATGGTTGAGATTTTTAATTATTTTTTAAATAGAGAATTTAGTCACACAACAGCCATTAATTTCAACTCTGGAAGAGTGTGTTGGATAATTCCAAAGCCTTTAGCAGCAAACACAATTCTGATAAATATACTGCAACTGATGCAATAATTTCTAGGAACTCTGTGCTCCTAAATCAGCTATGTGAGCTTTGCAAGCTATGTACTTAGCTACCAATATAGCAAGGTTTTTAAGTAACTTTGTCCCATTGACTAATAGGACTAATCATGTGCTTAAAGTTATATACATGCTTAAGTACTAGAGGTGAACTGGGTGACAGCAGTAACAAGAAGCTCTACCGCTGTGCTCAGATTTTTTGTTGTTTTTCTGTACTTTGTTTTGTCTCTAGTCCATCTTAAATTAGTTTTATTGAAGGTGCATAATGACCCTACAGGTGACTGGAGGCATAGCAGGTCCTTCCCTGGCTGACTGACAATCAACTAGCTAGGAAAGAATTGCATGGCCTAAAACTGATGTCTTTTTGAGCTCCAGAATGTAATTTGTCAGGCAGAAGAGTTGGGATCTATCTAGTTAAAGATTTTCACCCAAGGAGAAGGAAAAGCAGGGAGCTACCACTGCTGGAAGTAATGAAGCCTCCAACCTGACAGAAGTCAGACTGGGCAGGACCCTGCCCTCAGCCGCATGCAACAGAGATCACAGTATGAAAGGCCAACAGTTGGGAAAGTAGTAGTGATGTCTAGGAAGTGGAACGCTCCTACCCATGGAGTTGGTTCTTTCTCTCAGCCTTTCAGAGAACATTTGGTTTGAGTAGACTTAAAATCATAGGCCTGCATCATTCTCTTCCTCCTCTACTGCCTCCATCTCCAAGCCCCACCAAGGGAGCACTGATCACCCACAGCAGAGCCCTCTGTTCCAGCACCACAACCGTAATCCTGGCCCAGTGAAGATAGTAGGCTCCAGGAACAGGAGGGTGGGGTGGAGAGGGAACCACCCCCACACACGCCCTGCAGTCAAGCCAAACCTGAGTGGTGCTGCAACCTGCATGCCAAGTCACAACGCCCAGCGTAAGGAGCCAGGCTCAGCCCCGAGGGAAAGGAGCTGATGCTGCAGGGTGCGTGCAAAGTGGGCTCACTCGCCCAGGCCCTCTCCTAGGTCCTCCACTCTGTACTGAGCCTGTGACCCATCTACAACTTTCCTGCGACCCACTGTATGAGAACCATTAGACTACTGCACTCTGTTTTAACAGCTGTCACTGGCTTCTGCACTCAGTTGTATGTGTGTGTTCAATTACAGCATTTATTTCTCAAAAGACAACATGAACTTTGAGTACATGATTCAGTTACAGGCAGGCAGGTGAATGCTGCAAGCAAGCAGTATTGCAGGAAAACCATTTATATTTATCTTTCCCTATTGGCAACACTGGAACATACAATTCCTTTTACATCATTACATCTCATAATGGAGAAAAACAATATCAAGAAGCCTACAAATCAACAGGAAGAGTCAAAACAAAAAAGGGAAATAAACACAAAGATGAATCGTCACACACATAGGATGTCACTCAATCACTTTGAGTAGCACATATTTATTCAGTCCTTACTCTAGCAAAACTCCACCAATGTCAATTAAAGTTTTGACTGACCAAAAAATGATTAAGGACATCAGGATCTGACCTATTTCATTTTAAAGTCAGCTAAACAGTCAAAGCCCAAGAGTTGTATTGATCTTAGGAAGCAAACAACAATCCATGTTGGTACCAGCATTCAATGAAAGGAAACTCTACAGCTGTAGATGAGCATTTTTTAGGTTGCTGTTGGTGGATATTTATCCCGGATTAAAATGAATTAGACCATCTCAGTATACTCACTCTCTGCTGGAAAAATATTGCTCTTCAAAGCATGAGCAATGATGTTCATGTCTGATTATTACACAAACACCTGCAGTGGTTCATAGTAATACCAAAGGGAACAGCCCAAGCAGAAAGAGTGAGTATTAAAATAGCACCAGTCCTGTTGTGTTGAAGATTTAACCATATATATTGCTAATTTCCATACTTCATGGACATAACACCACAGATACAGGAAAAATCCAGTTCTCAACATTATTTCAAAGGAACTTTGATTGTATTTGACAGACATTATAGACATGCTGAGAACCATCTTACATTTTCATTTCTTCCCAGAAGAAAAATAACATTTATTTATATATTCCCAAATTAGATTACAATCATTGTCAGACAAAGTGTGTGTTTGAGTCCCCCTTGTTCATTTTTTCTTGATTCCCTCTGACTCATTTTGGAACAGTTACATCATTATCTAAAGCTGATTGCAAGCTCAGTACAAATCTATTAATCATATCACATTTTTACACTGTGGGGCCCCGTGCTGTCTTATGATGTGTTTTTCATTAAACATTCCATGATATTTTAAGCTTCGGTGATATTTAAATATTTAATCTGAAAAAAATTAAACTTTGTGTAGCTTTAGTCTTCCTCTGGACTTTTGGTATATTGAACAACCCGAACTGAAATGCCATTAGCAATATACCAGATTTCATAACTGCCAATGTGTTCAAGCAATAAAAAGTGATTTATTTGTTTTAGACAAATACACCCTGGAATCCAAAGTCTCACTCAAGGAGGGTGCAGTCTAGTGATAAAAGCAAAGGAACGGAAGATTTTGTTACATAGGTGCACTTTTAAGTTATTACTTTTGAAGCTATTTTTTGGCAGAAGCCAAAAGCAATTTCATCACCTTCTGTATATACCCAGGATTGTTTGTCATACACTCTGTCCATGTTCACAGTGACTCAACGCCTTAGGTTAAATCACAGCCTTTCCTTTCTGTTTTGCAAAACTGTTCAAAGACTTCAGAACCTTTTGGGCCAGATGATCAGACCCATTTTGCCACTGAGCAGCACAAAGGTTGTAGAAACCTCTGGCAAGTTTCTTGCTGGGGATATGCCCCTGGAAGAAGGAGTTTCCAGAAGAGTCAACAGAACTGGCTCTTATGCATTCCTCATTATTGCCACTGGAGCAGTGATGTGCCAGGGCAGGCAGGGGAGTGTCCAGAATACAATGTACTACAGCAATACCCAGATGGTATGTAGTCCCTAGGGCCCAGATTCACAAACAGACTTAGGTGTCAACCCCAGATTTAGACACCTATGTCCCAGTTTTAGGCTACACAATACCCTCACTTGGCTGCTGCCTAAATCTGTAGGCACTTAAACTCAGCATCTAAATTATGAGTGTAAAAGTTCTCTAGGTGCCCACGTTTGTGCCTCTAGGCATGGCACTGCAGCCTCACTCTAGGCATCCATACACCTATCTCCCACCTAAGCCCCAGCACAACCCACAACCCAGGGGAAGGTAGAAAAAGGAGAGTCTATCTCACCCGCAGACCCCTGTCTGCGAGGTGTGCTCAGAGGTTGCCTACCGCATCATGTCCCATTCAAAATCTGGCTGGGAGATGTGGTGAGCCCACCTTATAACTTTTAACCCAGTAGTTACCGCACTCACTGGGATGTAGGAGACTCAGGATCAATCCCCGCTTTGATGGAGAAGAAAGGATTTGAACAGGGAGCTCTCACCTCTCAAGGGTTTGGGCTCTAATCACTAAACCATAGGATAGTCTGGTGGGTGAGAGCATGGGGTGCCTTCATCTCTCCTGCTGAAGCTGTTCTCCTTTGGATAACTACTTATGCAGTCATTGGGCCAGACTGACAAAACTATAGCCTAGTGGTTAGGGCACCCACCTGTGTGGTGGCAGACCTAAGGTCCAGTCCCCCTATTCCAGTGACTCAATTATTGAAAGTGGAACAGTTTCAACAGGAGAGTGAGGGAGCCCCACCTCAATATATTCAGTAGCTCTGTGGTTAGAGCACCCTCCTGAGACATGGGAGGCCCCTATTCAAATTCTCTCTCCACAAGGCAGTCGGGGCAATTGCACCCAGGTGTTCCACATCCCAGGCCAGTGTTCTAATCACTGGGCTAAAAGTTATAAGGTGGGCACCAGCACCATCTTCTTCTCCTCCAGCTGTTTTGTGTGGAATGAGGTAGGCGCCTAACTCATTCTCACAAGAGCTGACTTAGGCATCTAAACCACCTGACTCCAAAAGAGGGGCTTCCCATTGGAGATGTGAACAAAAGGGGTGTATGCTGGCTTTTCATAGAATCATAGAATATCAGGGTTGGAAGGGACCTCAGGAGGTCATCTAGTCCAACCCCCTGCTCAAAGCAGGACCAATCCCCAACTAAATCATTGCAGCCAGGGCTTTGTCAAGCCTGACCTTAAAAACCTCTACAGTTTTCCTTCCCAATCTGTGCCTGTCTCCCCATTCATTGTATAGGAAACCCAAGCACTTAACTTGGGCTTTGCTGATCCCACTATTTTTCCAGTGATTTCTTAGGCACCTAAAAAATAGGTGTTGCAACACTCAGCACTGCAGCATCTAAGTATCTTTTGAATCCAGGTCTATAAAACAGTAGCCTGCTGGTGCACATTAGAGGAACATTCTGATTACTGTGCCCTGCACCTCTGGCTGGGGTGTGGAAGACTGTCACAGTGCAGGTTATCTGTCTTCTCTGTCTACTGCACTGAGCACAAAATGGATGCATGCAAGAATCTGGCCCTGTTTGTCAATGCAGACAAGGAAGCATGACAATATACAAAAGCTGCAGTTATAAAGTTCTGTATCTAGTAATAATATACAGTACTTAGCCTTCACACTCATCACATATCAGTCCTAACTTTAGTGTACTTCTCTTACTTCTTACAAACATTAGAACCAAATCCTACAACCCTTATTCACTCATCCTTGTCTCATTGATGCCAGTGGGACTATACTTGACAGGAAAGGCTATTCAAGTAAGTGTTGCAGGTTTGGTCCCTTAGGTTGAATAGGGAAATAAACCTTGAAAACTTCATGATTTCACAACTTCCCATAATGAAGAACAACGCTGCTTGGCAGCATTTTACACCCAGTTTGCTCTCACTTTGCACAGGAATAAATGGCTGCACAAGGTGTATAGCAGCGGATAATCAGACCCATGGAGTTTTAGTACCCCCGTTGTATTTTCAAAGAAACCCTAGATACTTTTGTTCAGATCAGTAACAAAAGTAAACTTGCATTTAGCAAATAAGGATTTGATTGGTCAATAAAAAATTCATGACTGTGATAATATCAAACACAATAACCTTCACTTGAGAGCTTATGGTGAGGAGACTGAACAACAAGAAAAATATTTAACACAATAAGAGATTTTGGTTTTTCTACCACTAATTTAATATTAGCACCAACATCCTCCATTACATAGTTATCCTGTGAAACATATAAGGTAACCAGCTGGTCATCTTGTCTCACAAAGCATTCCAGGTGTTGCTATTTTATCATTGCACTGGCATATTATTGTAATGTGTTTTACAGGGCCAGACATCCATTGGCCTTAATGGAGCTATGCTAATTTAACCAGTTGAGGATCCGGCCTCTGGTTTGTTTTATTTCCCTATAAAATGAGAATAGTGAAAACAATGCTAACTTTTAAACAGGAAAGAATATTTCTTTACAAGGGAAAACTTAACCTTAGCTGACATGTTATGCATGACAATCTCTTTTAGCTGACAGATCATTCTTCTCAATGAACACACAACCATTTCTTTCATATTGATGCTATGCAGCTGTACCATTAATTATGGGCATATATGGGGGGGGTCATGATTGTGAAAAGCATTTCTAAAGAAACTTTAGATTGCAAGTGAAATATGAGTACAAAACAGCAAAAATAAATTCACTTCAGAATTCTATAATAGTGTTGGGGATTATATCCCTTAAACATGCATAAAACATACAGGGAAAATATGGAGACCTATAAAAATCCTATGGGAAAATATTTAGGGAGTCCTAAAAATACAAAATAGTGATTATTGTAAAAAAATATACTGTCTGCATCTACATTCTTTTGATTTACTGGACACTTTTCTTATGGGCTACAATGGACTTTGCCAGGCTTGACTGAAAAATAAAAAGCAATAGTATTAATTAAAAATAATTGCAATACAGCACATTTGAAATTAATACCCATTACAATTACGCATAGGGGCTCATTTAAACTAGCTGGTATAGACGCCAAGAAAAAAAATGAAATTAAAAAGATTGTCGAAAAACACAAACTGTCAACTGATCCAATTGAACTCTTAACTCTAAATGTCTCTTTCAAGTCCTCAACCTTATGCTTTTGTTTCAATCCTTCATTTCTCCCACGTTATTAATTCTAGCCTCTTTTAAACCTTGATTTTCCTGACTTTTGTACCTTGGGCCTATGTATTATAATACACATCTCCTGTGAACAAAGGTTACTAAATATCCACATGCTGGACCATAATTCTAACAATCTGAGCAATGGGCAACCAAGCCTCCAAACACTTAGGCCTGGTCTATGCTACAGAGTTAAGGCGACGTTAAGGTCCACCTCCTGGAGAGGCATAGCTCTTAGGTCAATGTAGTTGGAGTGATGCAGTGTCTGTAGACACTGTTACTTATATCACCTGTTGGCTGTCAGCCCCATGTGAGGCTCAAGGCAGTAGCTCCCCACCCCAGGGCCCACCAGCCTGGGGCTCCATTTCACAGCAGGGAGCCTACCAGTTTCACAACTGTTATTATTTCACATTTCCGCTCCAGCTGTCAGCCCCAGGGCTGGGGGCTCCAACTGTGAGCCCTGTGTGGCTGTCAGTGACCCACAATGCCCCACATCAGTCGGTGCAAGCAGAAGGAGGGCAGTGTGGAGGGCAGTGTGGACACCAACAGCTTATTTAATTGCTGTTGATGTGTAGCCAAGCCTTTAGTCACACAGGTAGTCTCACTGAAGTCAAATGTCTCCAGTACTACAGAGACAAGGTGGGTGAGGTAATATGTTTTATTGGACCAACTTCTGTTGGTGAGAGACAAGATTTTGAGCCACACACAGCTCTTCAGGTCTGGGAAAGTTACTGCATGTGTCACAGCTACATGCAAGATGGGCAGATTTTTTAGCATAAGTAGCTAGCATATGTTTTAAGAGACCATGTGAGGTACAGCAGACCATTAATATCTCTGCAATTTTGGGACACAGAGGGGGTTAGTGGGTTATAGATTGCTGCAATGAGGCATAAATCCAGTATCTCTATTCAGTCCATGATTTGTACAGTCTAGAAGAGTTTTGAATTTAAGCTACCAGGCTTGTCTTTTGAAAGTGTTGTGCAGGTTTCTTTTGAGGCTGAGGACAGAAGTCGGACATAGAGAGATCACTTTGTGAAAAGGGTAGATGTGGTGTTTTTGTCTTTAATCATTTTCTTGTGTGAGTTCATTTGAGTGCATAGTGATTGTCTAGTTTCACCCACATAATTGTTATTGGGGCATTTAGTGCACCGGTTGAGGTACACCACATGTTGTGATAGGCATGTGTAGGATCTGGAAAGGTGCATTGTGGGTGGTGTTGATCATTGTAGCAGAGGACATATATCTGCAGATTTTGCAGATCTTTTTTCTGGCAAGGTCTGGAGCCACTTTGAGTTGGTGTGTCCTGGTCTGTGGGGACCTTACTTCAGATGATGAGCTTGGAGTGTTTGGGGAATTATTTGAAGTCCAGATATGGGGGTTCAGGAAAGATTTCTGTCAAGATGGGGTCCCCATTGATTATGGGTTATAATTGTTTGATGATATCCTGCACTGGTTCCAGTGTGGAGTGATAGGTGACAATTAGGGGTGTGCAGTCAGAAGGGGTTTTAGTTCTATATTGAAACAGCTTCTCTTGAGGTATTTGGGCAGCCCATTTCATGACGCAATCTACTTCTCCGGTGGTCCTTGTTTGGTGAAGGCGGTTTTAAGTAAGTTAAGGTGTATATCCTACAAACATTTAAGGAAATGATTAACTGCTTACCTCAATAGTTCTATCAGCATGTGCATAAGCATTTGCAGGATCAGGGCCAATGGGTTTACTTGTGTAAGTCAGGATTACTCATGTGAGCATGACTTTGCAGGGACAGTCTCCTAGAATACTATCTAGGGCCTGATCCTGTGCAGGACTGGCTGTTTCCCAAGAGCCCTCAATTCTCATTAAAATAAAGTGGGAGATATGGGTGCCAATCTCAGGACTGTGCCCCTTGAAAGCAAGAACCTTCTCTCCTCTTTGTTCTGTAGAGCACCCAGCACACCATCAGTGTTCAAACAATAAAATAAAGAATATAAATTCATTATGTGGGATCTTGTGGGCAAAGAAATATTTCTCTTTAGAAGATAGAAGCAATATAATGTGAACTGAACAGTTCTCAAGTGCCTTAAATTGCTTGATATCTAAGAATATTTCCCCCAACCCCCAGAACAACCTGCCAACCCTCTATTTATAGCTAGTGACCACAAGCTGGGGTTCTCCCTCCCAGGGGAATCCAGCTATTAAAGGTGTTATTAAAAACTCCCATTTTGCTGTTTTAAAAGTTATTACTGCTGTCCCTTTCTCTGGGTTCTCATATCTCTGACTCTGGAGAAGTGGAGACAGGGCTGCTTTGAAAATAGCATTCAGCTCTCTTCCTGGATGCCATAAAGCATGATATATATGCTAATATAGAGCTTTTATTCTGCATTTTGGTTTATTCCCCTTGGTAAGAGTGCTCTGTATCATTGGCACCTGGCCACATATTTTAATTGGTTCCAATCATGCAACTTCATACAGACCTTTTGAATTCTTATCAGTCAGTCAGTCTTGGGCCAAATCATGCCCACTGCCTCCACAGATGTAGGAGACAGAAGCACAATGGATCCCATCAGGAGGACATAAGGAATAGGGGAGTGGCATACCTGAATCTTAATTTTCCTTTCCCGATGACCCCATAGGTTTGAAGATCTATGCTACAGGAGGAAGTATATAATAGGATTATAAAATAATTATTAAGAGGAGAACAGTAGAAAACAATAATTAATCATCTGCCAAATCTCCATAGGATCTCTCTAGACAAGAGATAATTTGTTACACAGTATCCAACTTTTCTGGAAGGCTCTCCTATTTGTTATGTCTACCCAACTCTATAGACAATGGCCAAATTTGGCCCTAGTGAGCACAGCAGTGGCAAGCAGAGATCCTGCTAGTTAGGGTAGGATTCTGCAGGGATGGCTAGAACAAAAACGAAACATATGCAGACCACCAGATCTCTTGATAGCACCGTACAGAGTAGCCAGATAAATCACAGGTCAAACTCTGAGGAGACTTGGTGCCCGTACAAGCTTGTAGCTAGGCCCACCTCCTACTGCACAGCTTTGAAACAGAGACAGGTCCTGCCCCACTGAAAAGGATGAGATGCCTCACAGATGTTCTCCTTGCCGCCCCAGAATGAGCCCCATGTCTATCAATCAGAATGCATGCCAATAAATAAGAGTGCTGTTTTGTCCAGAATGTATTGACTGTAGTTGTTATTAAAACATAGTTGAGTTTTAGACCCACTTCACAACCTTGTGCGCCATTTTTCATTCATCTCAAGTAATAGAAGAAGCCACTACTAATACACAATGTTCAATGAACAGTGCTGCTTATGAAAACTATTCATAAAACTTTAGACAAGCAGACAGTTATGCACCCACCTCTTTGTTGACTGTTTCCTCATGAGCAATTTAGCCATTTTGGAAGGGGCAGAGGAAACATCATTCTGTAAGGAAACCTACCAACAATAAATCCAAGGAGTAGAGTTTTACTGCAGTTGTGGTGTAAAAAACATACAGTGGGTTACCACTAAAAATATTTACTATTGTTACTACAGGGTCCACTATTATGTGGTAACAACTCCAGATCCAGGCCACAGCATCCATGTAATCTACCTGCCTGCCAACATCAATTTGCTATTTGCGGAGATCCCTGCTGCAACAGGGGAGTGTTTAGTGGTGAAAAGAAGAAGTTAGGGCTTCCCTTTTCAGTGCTATTTCTGGAGGTGGGTTAAGAAGGTATAGCAATAAGCGGTTCCTCCCACTTGAGTCCAATTCATAGAAAAGGGACCCAGGATGAGCCTGGGAGTTGCAGAGCTTGCATTTGATGCAGATCCCAAAGCAGACACATGCTTTGCTGTGCTCACAGCTGTCCCTACTGCCTGTTCCATTCTGTATGAAGTTAGGATGGTGAAATAGAGGAACAAACATCACTCTGAATGATTTGGAGAGCAAGATCTTTATACAGTGTATTTCAATACACTTTGTGCTTACAAGAAAGAGGAGACAAGCAGGAGGGGCAGGGCAGCATGACAAGAATGTGCACATCCATGAAATAAAACAAAATCACCAGCCTTCATGGTATTTTTAGTGGCTCTCTTTGTCATGCACCAAACACCAAGCATAAATCATAATGGTAAAGAGAATGGCTGAGACTGGATAAAATACAGCTAAATGTTGCACATATCAAATATTCAGCTTTAACCAGAAGACAATCTTAAGTGTACGTCTGATTCAAATATAAAAGCTTTCCATGACAAGTGCGATTTTGTATTTTTATACCTGCATTAACTGATAGACGCTATCTGCCTCAATATATTTTACAACAGTTGAATAAACTCTGGGAAAGGAGTACGTGCATCAAACCCTATATGTCTGGAGAAACTTCGAGTGTATTTGCTTATTCATCAATACCCTTAGCTTGCATAGTAACTGCTCAACAGTGCAAAATAGATAGGAAACAAACCCTGTAAAATTGCTCTTCAGAGGGAAGCCGAGGTATTTTAACTGTATAATGTGAAGTGAGGATCTCTACCAGAATTTTGCATATAATTAATCCAAAAATAGTTATTTAACTAGACTTGAGATTATGACCTATGCCTACAAAGGAATATTCAAACTAAAGATTAAACATCTTCTCTTCAACGTATTGTTGCGGAATATCTAGTTATTGCAGTGTTCTTGGAGCCTGATTTTTGGGTGCACAAGGAATGCCTAATCTCCATTTAGTCAACTGGAGTTCGGGGTGTGTAGTGAATACAGGATGGTATACAACATCACCCACTGTTGAAATATCAGCTATACAGAGGCAAAAGGAGACAAGTTCAGTATTATATATTAATTTACATTGTTTGCCATTCTCCCTTAAATGTTATGTCACTTTCCCTTGCAGACTGCATACTATTCCATTTAAAATACTGATTTTCCTCCCTCACATTTCATGAGTCCATTTCATTTGTTCCTTTGCTTGTGTATTCATAATGTCTGCAGGAACATGCACAGGTTGGAAATAGCATATTTAAGTCAATTCAGTGCCTATAAAGGGAATATGAAAACCACTACACAAATGGCTAGATTTTCTCCAGCCTCAGGTTAACATGGCAGAAGACCCCAAAGGTGAAAAGTCCACTGGAACAAGACTGCAGCAGCACAAAATGGCCACAATCTTCCTTATCCTGGAAGGAGGTCTTGCGCAGCCAAAAAAGTGGGAGCATTTGAGCAGAAAGAGACTGACCAAGGTATCCTAGGAGAAATTGATTCAGTTCCTTCCTACTGCAGATTTCCTAGAGCCCAGAACAAACTCTAGCTGCCACCATGTTGGGAAGATCAAAGAGGAATGGACTGGCATTAGTAGGTGTAATTTACAGCTCCCTGCTCCAGCACTACCAAACTGGGTCCCTATCTTTTTCAATAGATCTTGTACTTATGGTATTAGTTGAAGTGCTTTGTGAAGGCCTCCTTTACCTTCTTTTCTCCTTCCTCTGCAACTGTCTTTCCTGTGTATTTTCTCTTTCCTTCTCCTTTCCAAAAAGTCTCTTTTCATCTTTCTCCCTGTGTAGCTTCTCCTTCTCTAAATTGATTGGACACTGCCCCTTTAAATGGTCAAATTGTAAGACCCTTAGCAATGCCGAATGACATCTATCTAAAATAGTTTTACAAGATTCTAAACAACATTAAAGCCTAATATTGTAAGTGCAAATATCACACTGTGCTTTATCCTTGGTAAGTAAGATATTTTGAGTTTTAAAGGTAAAGACCAAAATCCAGCAGAGACTGATACACATGCACTACTTTATTCATAAATAGTCCCAGTGAAGTCCAGCTGAGTACAGTAATGCATGTGTGTAATATTGCGTGATCAGGGACAATAGAAAAATCAGGCTAATTATTATGAGTTCTAAGCCCAGGTACAATAGTCTTATATAAGAAGGAGCCATTTATTTTGAGACTTGTAATTACAATAAAGTAGATGTGGTCAACAACTTTTTTCCACTTTAAGATTTCCTGCCAAAATAGTGTACACTGAGTGCTTTATATTTTTGTAAAAATTCACCCTTTGCTTTTTGTAATTAAGTAGTGAAAATTCAGTTTACTAATTTTATCAATATCAACCATGTATATTAAAGAGGTGCCCATTAAAAATTCTATGAGCAAGCTGGATGCACGTCAAGAGAACCAAAAGAGTAATTCTGCTGAACATATATGTTAAAATTTTAAAATGCAGGTTCATCTAAAAAAAGTATTTCTGTAAAAACTGCATCTAGACATTTCATGTTTATTATGTCCCAGTGTTTCAGACCTTATTTCCTCAGTTTACATGCAAACATTTCCCCCTTACTGCTAACTCTGAAAACTCTACCTGTGACGAGAAAAAATCATGCTGCATTCACCCTTTCTTACACATCACTTCTAGTAACAATCCATTGGCCAAATTATGCCTCAGTAATAGCTGTGCAACCCCACTGTCTCCAAATTATGACCTTAGTTCCACCTGTTTAACCCTATGAGCCTTGGATGGGGATTTCACAGGTGTAACTGAGGGAATAATTTGGCATGTAGAATATTTACTACAGGAGATAATATGAGAAAGAAATAAACCATCTTGATTTTTAGATCCCAAGTAGAGCCTAATGCTGACAGGAAAAAGTCTCAGTGGTTTCCAGGCCAAGTTTCCACAGCTTACAAGAAATATGGAGTATCACAGCATCACTTCTACAGAGTTACTTCTCAGACTAAAAAGACTCTTTGTTTTTAAAGCACTGCTTATTTTTTCTGTCATATGATACAAATATACAGTTTAACAATATAGCCTAAAAACCACAATTACACACACAATGATCAAGATTCCTTTATAAAGTTCAAGTGCCCTAATATCCTGTCTGTAAAACTGCAAGCCCTAATTTTTGAAAGGGAGAAAAGTAGATGAAAACAGAACATTGCCTGGGGACATTAGGCCAGGCAGTGAGTGGACGATGGGTACAATCCTATAGAGTGCACGTGGATCAGAGACTTTTGCTTAGAAAACTACTTTGAAGCAGTAGGAAGCAGGCAGTGGCTAGGACTCTGCTGCCTCTCTTTATGTAACCTCACTTCAAAGCCGATGCTATTCTCTGCTTGGCATCAAGCAGTTTGCAAGCAGGAGCCTAAGAATACAGCAGGAAATATTAACACATTTGCATCTTTCCTTGACAAATACATGTCAAAAGGATCGGTAATGTTATTTTGCAAGAGTTCTGCATGAATTCTCACTTCTCTCCATACCCAGCAGGCTGTTAAGAATTGGGCATCATCCCTAATACCAGCAATGTAAATAAAAATACATTCTCTCCATCCAAACAGTTTCATATCTAAATAAATCAGTTTCCTGTGCACGTTGGATGTAAACTGCAATCCCTACTCCCTGGTTTCCTTTCTAAAATGCAAGTTACTCCATGCAGTTTCTTTGGAATATGTTGAACTGCAAAACACAGGAAAAACAAGAAGAGATCGACCAGATAGTGTTTCTGTTATAAGGAGTGTCACTGTCTTCAACTAGATAGTTTTGTTTTTTATTTAGACATCACACACGCAGGGAAGTACAAATGTGATCAATGCAGGAAAGTACAAGTGTGACTGATCAAAATAACTCATGTGAGAGTTAGCAATTGGAAAGAACACGTGCAGGTTGCATTTGGCAGTTTCATATCTAGCCTCCGTTAATTTCAGGAAAGGCAAAAGTACCAGCAAGGTTCACAGTGGACAACTTAGGATAGGCTTTCCTAGGCATTTAACATTTCTCTGACCTAGATCTCATGCATTAATCGCCTCCCTCTCTCAAGCCAGCACAGATTTATTTCTCTCATGCAAAGCGGCGAAGAGGGTCCCTCTGACAACTTGCAAGGTTTCTGCTTAACAAGAATCAAAGCCCAACATGCTCCCCCTATCCTACCGCCTGTAGAGCTGGCCTCCTCCAGCTGCGCCGAGATGCTCTCCACTCTCCTCGCGTTCATGCTCAGAGGGGTGGGATCGCCTAAGTCTCGTCGGGGCTGGGGAAGAAAAAAGGCGGCACGATGTTCCGCCACCGAGTGCAGAGAGCGAGCGGCAGCGCTGTGTAGGGTCCGCCGCGCGCATGTGTGCCAGAGCCGAGCAGCAGCGGCTCTCGCAGCGTGGGAGCCAGCCAGCTCACCTTAGAGGGAGGCGCAAGGGGGGCACCTCCCCCTGCAACCTGCTGCTGAGTCCCTGACGGGGGGGAGGGGGGGCAGCATCCGATCCCGCTGGATCGCTTGGATGGTTCTGCGAGCCCCGCATTGGGCTGCCTGGAGCTCCCTGACGGCCCCATTCATGGCTGCCCGGGGGCACCTGGGTACCAACGCTGCTGCACAAAGCGTTAGCAAAGCATCTACACCTCTCTACGCCCAGCCCAGGACACGGAGCCCTTGGCTGCACCCCAGTGCAGGGACCGGTGCTAGAATACCTAGGGGGTAGGCAGCAGCTGTGTGTGGCTGCCCTGCCCCCCTACCTTGGCTCTGGGGAGGGGACACCTCTAGGAGGGGAAAGGCTAGTTTAGTTTCCATGTCCAGCCACTCCCTGCCTTCTCAGAAGCTGCCAAGAAGAAAGCTCGTTACTGACCATGGCCAGCGAGGCAGGTGTAGACACCTGGCTCCTAGGAACTGACCTGAGACCATCTGCTCCTTTCCCACAGGCCAGCCAACAGCATACAACTGAATTTAGCACATGGCCCACCCAGGGAATGCAGGAGTCCACAGAAGTCTAGTGCAGGTATCCACAGAGCTAAAAAGAAACACCCCTTTGCCATTCTTACTTCAAGTCAGTGTGGTCTGAGGCACTGGGTTCTTGACTAAGATCTAGAAAACCTGTGCTCTCTTCCCAGCTCTGACCTGCTGGGTGACCTTAGGCAAGTTGTTTCCCTCCCACCATTTGTCTTGTCTATTTAGGCAGAAAACTGTTTGGAACTGGGGTGGTCTTATTGTGTGATTGTACCTAGGGCCTCCATGTCAATCAGGATCTCTATGGGTATGTCTACACAAGGATAAAAGCCCTGAAGCATAGGTGTGGCTGCCCTGGGTCAACTGACTCAGACTTGGGCTGCTGGGCCTACAAAGATCACTGGGTAAACATTCAAGCTCAAACTCTCCACTCTTGCATGGTCCCAGAGCCTGAGCTCCAGCCCAAGTCCAAATGTCTACACAGCAATTTTTCAGTCCCAGAGCCTGAACCCTGCAAGCCTGAGTCAGCTGACCCGAGCCAGCCATGGGGTTTTTATCCCTGTGTAGACATAACCTGTAGCTAGCCTATGTCAGCTGACTCTGGCTTTGGGGCTATCAAATTGCAGATGATTGGTCCCGGGCTCCAGTCTGGGACTCACTGCTCTCAGTGTCCTGGAGCCCAGACCGAGTCCTGTGAGCAGTGAGTCCCAGACCAGAGCACAGACTCCACATCAAGCCCAGACATGTACACTACAATTTTATAACCCCACAGCCACGGGAGTGTTATTGCATACCCTAAGTCCTACTGCAAAACAAATATGTAGTTTGGAGATCAGACTGTGCACAGAACTCTGTGCAATCCAAAAGAACAACCGTGCCTTGCAAAAGTAAGGCACTAACCCAGTTCTTCACCTGGAAGATCAAACTCCTCACACATGAATCCCATTTTGTTTCAAAATCCTGAGTTTGATCAAAATATGGCAAGCTCCACCACAGAATATGAATTGGGAATTACATCACCTCAGAAGGACAGCAATAATATATCACCACACAAAAGAAATCTCTTAGACACTTTGAATAACATGTCCTGACTGGTCATGTTGACAGTTTGAGCCATATCCACCCCTGGAGCAAGCTGATTAGAATGCCACTGATTAATGAAGTTGTTCCCAGTTACACAAAGGTTGTATTTAGCCTTTCCTGTTTGTTTTTAAATGCAAAGGGGCAACTTAAGGTATCCTCTAATTTAAAAAACAGCCTGCAGTGACATCACTGGAAGATCTTTCCAGTATAGCAAATTTCCCAGTAGGATTTTCTGCTGATTATTTCTTTTTATTCTTTAAATTAATATGACTTCTTTTAGGATCCACAGTGACTTTTTCTCCATATGCATTGTCTTTCTCTCCTTATCCCAACCATTTTTATATTCTTTTTTGTTAAGGTGTAAAAAGGACTGAGGCATAGACTCAGTAACCTAAAACATTAAATATGTTGTCTTCTTCATTGGATTTCCTAACTGGAATTTTTGAGCAATTCTTCCACCCTCGTCGCAGCTGAGAGAGAAAGGGACAGTATTTCCCTCCTTCCTAATTGCCAAGTCATTTAAGGAAAATCCTCCTTTTTTCTTCGACTACATGGAGATAGAGATAAAATGAATATTGGCCTAAGGTGATAGAATGGTTGAAGGCTTTCCCCAACACTGCATGGTCAGGGCAGGAAGAGATTCTACAGTCTACTAAAGCACTGGCAGCCAGAGACAGTGTGCAGAGGCACTCCTGCTAACTGACCATTTCTCTAGAAATGCCCTCTGTACTTAAGACTTGAGGGGAGCTGATATGCTGGCTCAATGCCAGCTAGAGATTCACCTATGTAATGCGAATTCTCAGGTAGATGGAAATGGGCTTTCCAGGTGCTTTACACCACTAGAGTAGTACAGACAGGGAAGGCACCATTCTATAATCAGGATTTGAACTCAGATACCACTAGCATTGCCAGGAAACTTGCCCAACTGTTGACTATTGTATACCAAAATTATTCAATAAAGCTAGTCATCTTACATGAACCAAAAGCAAGGAAATACTGATCTATAGCTGCCACTTTATTTTGCTCACATTGCAGTACTTCAGTGTTGTCTCAGAACTGTGAGAGTTATGAAAACACTATTATGACTAGCTGTTGCAGCATATACAGAGTGAGCTAAAGAAAGTATGGCAATCAAATCAAAATACCTTTCCATTTGTCAGTTTAAGCCAGAGACTTTTAATTAAGAAAAATTACAAATATAGCATAGTATAGAGTATCAGAGGGGTAGCCGTGTTAGTCTGAATCTGTAAAAAGCAACAGAAGGTCCTGTGGCACCTTTGAGACTAACAGAAGTATTGGGAGCATAAGCTTTCGTGGGTAAGAACCTCACTTCTTCAGATGCGAAGAAGTGAGGTTCTTACCCACAAAAGCTTATGCTCCCAATACTTCTGTTAGTCTNCAAAATACCTTTCCATTTGTCAGTTTAAGCCAGAGACTTTTAATTAAGAAAAATTACAAATATAGCATAGTATAGAGTATCAGAGGGGCAGCCATGTTAGTCTGAATCTGTAAAAAGCAACAGAAGGTCCTGTGGCACCTTTGAGACTAACAGAAGTATTGGGAGCATAAGCTTTTGTGGGTAAGAACCTCACTTCTTCGCATCTGAAGAAGTGAGGTTCTTACCCACGAAAGCTTATACTCCCAATACTTCTGTTAGTCTCAAAGGTGCCACAGAACCCTCTGTTGCTTTTTATAGTATACAGTATAACTTTTAGAAAATGAACAAAACTTGTTCAGATAAGATAGCATGAATCAGAGAAAAAAACAAAACTATAATCAATTGGGTATGAGGCAATCTAAAACACGAATGACCCAGATAAACTAAATTGTGTCTGTAAATCTACAACTTTTTATCTTCTCCCTCCAACCATCTCTTCTACTACTTGCTCTGGCTCCTTTCACCCACCTACTCTCCCTTTGTCTGCTGTTCTTGGTGGAACTTGAAGTCACTTGATCAATTCCCTCCACAAAAGTCTTCCTTTGAACTACATCTTGCAGATAAGTTTTAAATCAAGATTGAAAGAGTTTAAGACTATCCTCAGTCACTGCTATGACCATCTATTTAAAAGCTCATTGCCTCCAACTATTGTCACCTAATTCCTTATACTAAAGGCCCATGTATAATCAAATTCCTTCTTTGAATCTACAATATGATCTCCAATCTGTGACTACTTCAAACACTAATCCCCAAAATTGTGACTGGTCACAGTGTTCAGTATGTAAGCAAATTCCATACCTATCTGCTTCATACTACTGTGTTCTCCAGTTTGCTCTCCTAATCTGTAGCTATAGTTGTGTGTAAGTAAATGGGAGTCAAGCACTTGGCAATATTATATTATAACAGCAGGCACCTGTACCTCAGGAGCTATAAGGTATGAGGACTCACTCTATGCCCACAAGAAACTCAATCTACATGTATGGCAGTTCTTTAGGACTGCAACCTCTTCCAAGCTTTTTTGGATTTTATCTCTCTCTGGATTATTTAACCCTTCTTGTTTTCTCTTCTGATATGAAGATTTTCTTGTCTCACCATCATTAGCAATCAGATCCAAAATATTGTTCACTTAAAAACATTGGGACAAAGTGTACATAAATATAAATAAAAAAAGCATTGAAACATAATGGAATAAACCCTCAGCTGGTGTAAATGGATGCAACTTCATTGATTTCATTAGAGATACACAGATAGTAGAGCTCTGAAGATTTACACCTGTTGAGCATCTGATCCAATCTTATCTAGCCTGAGACTATAGAAAGCCTTGACACCAATAT
>NC_048302.1:106267928-106286685 GCF_013100865.1 Trachemys scripta elegans | reverse complement strand
AGACTCCAAAGAGAAACTGCTGAGCTTCAGTTCATCTGCAAATTTGACACCATCAGATCAGGATTAAACAAAGACTGTGAATGGCTATCCAACTACAGAAACAGTTTCTCCTCCCTTGGTGTTCACACCTCAACTGCTAGCAGAGCACCTCACCCTCCCTGATTGAACTAACCTCGTTATCTCCACACTGATATATACCTGCCTCTGGAGATTTCCATTACTTGCATCTGAAGAAGTGAGGTTCTGACCCACGAAAGCTTATGCTCCCAGTACTTCTGTTAGTCTCAAAGGTGCCACAGGACCCTCTGTTGCTTTTTATTAAAAAACAATGCCCCACCCCATCCCCCATAAAATGGTATCTAAATAATGTCTTTGAAGTTTTGAGGGGTGAATGAGGTATCAAGAATTTCTTGGATCATTTCAATTTGTCAGCTAGAAACCCAGACTTCTGCCTAACTCATGGGGCTAGAATCAAAAAGGGAATTTAGACTTAACTTTGCGATGCCTAATGTTTAGTTGTCCTACTACCCAGTGGAACCACAGCACTGAGTTAGGCTCCCTGTACAATGCCTGGAGAGAGAAAGAGGTGCCTAAGAATGGGATGCACAAAAACCAGCAAGCTGAGAAGGAAACCACCTAAGGAATAGGCGAGGAAATGCTGAAGAAAGGGCATAAGCCTTGCCCTTCACAACACCTAGGTACCTAACTCCAGGCCACAGAGTGGTACCTTCCTTTGCCTGGGATTCACAGCTGTAAACCTTCTCCTGAAATTGCTCACCTAGGCTTTTTCTCTCAAAAAAGGAGGTGGGGGAGAGAGGGTGCCTACTTCTAATCTTTAGTCAAATGGTTAGAGCATTCACCCAGGATGTTGGGGACCCAGGTTTGAACTCCCCTCTAGCATGGATTTGAATGCAGGTCTCCTGTCTTTCAGGGGAGTGCTCTAACCATCTATGGGGTAGGGCTCGCTTAACTCCTTTTAAAGCTGTTGCACTTTCTATAAAATATGTAAATATGCTTTGGAATGGGAACTTGAAGCTCCTACATCCCAGCTGAGCACCCTACACAGTTGGCTATAGAGACACTCTATAATTCTGTGCCCCAATGTATACTTAATTATTTAAGCAGCAAAGAATCCTGTGGCACCTTATAGACTAACAGACGTATTGGAGCATGAGCTTTCATGGGTGAATACCCACTTCTTTGGATGCATCAGGACTCTTTGCTGCTTTTACAGATCCAGACTAACACGGCTACCCCTTTGATACTTAATTATTTAAGTGTGTTAACAGCTTCAACAGCAGAGATGCCTACTCAGGACCTATGTTCAAGTCCCTTCTCCACTTCAGGCAGAGAGGGGCTTGAACCCAGGGCTTCCACCTGTAGGTAGAGTGCTCTAACCACTGGGTTAAATGTTATAAACAGAGCCCACCACCACTGCCTCATTAGCCTCTGCTTGCTGCAGTTTTTTTGTGGGAGGATGGTTCTAGTAACCAGCCTCTGAAAATGCCTACTGGATCGAGCCCTGCAGGCAAGATAGTGAGGCAACATGACTCCTAGTTTGCAGATTCTGCCAGGGCTTAGACAACAGGTAGGTTTCCATTAGCTTAATGTAAAAATGCACATAGTGAGTCAGACCAGTGGTCCATCTAGCCTAGTATACTGTGTTCTGACAGTGGCCGGTGCTTCAGTGGAATGAACAGAACAGGGCAATTATTTAGTGATCCATCCCCATCCAGTATCCGCTTCTGGCAATCAAAGGCTAGGGACACCCAGAGCATGGGGTTGGCCCCTTGACCATCTTGGCTAACAGCCATTGATGGACCTATCCTCCGTGAACTTATCTAATTCTTTTTTGAACACAGTTATACTTTTGGCCTTCACAACATCCCATGACAGTGAGTTCCACAGGCTGACTATGCTTTGTGTGAAGAAGTACTTCCTTATGTTTTTTTTAAAACCTGCTCCCTACTAATGTCATTGGGTGACCCCCTAGTTCTTGTGTTATATGACAGGGTAATTACTATGATAATGATTATTTATATGTGTTGCAGTAGTGACTAAAAGCTTCAATCAGGGATGAGGGCCCAATTTTATACGCATATAATAAAAATACTGTCCCAGCCCCAAACAGATTATAACTTAAAATTGGATCAGGCCCCTAGTTCTGAATCAAGGACAAAATTCTGTTCCTCTTACACAGATGAGTACTCCCACTGAAGTTAATGGGACTACTCAACTGAGGTGGGGAGGAGGGGAAAGGGTTGTAACTGGCCCCAGGTCTAAAGCAGAGCAAATACTACAACCTATTTTCTGAAAATATTAGCACCAGTTTTAAATGCTTGCTTTAATTATGTCCACATCTTTTGCGTTCAATTGTCATGTATATTATAGCAAATGAGCTTATTATTGTGAAAGCAACAGCAAATTTTAAGTGACTATTGCAGGTTACTCTCAGAAAACTTTCAGATTTATAAATATGGCCATTCACACAATAAACTTGATTCTAAGAGTTATGTTCCTCCAATCAGGGATCAGAAACATGCGTTATGCCTTGTATGTCCAATTAAAGTAGTTCAGATGTCACATGAACTGTTTTCACGCAATGTACAGCTGAGTCCTGATTCTGAAGAGATGACACTTTTGCAGAAATGCAAACCACTCATGTAAACTCATCTTTTCTAGCATCTCCAGGTAAAAGAGACCTGGGAAAGAACACCATGCTGCTGTGTGACTTGTGTGCAAATGAGCTAAATAGGAATGCTAAATAGGACAGATTTTTACTAAAGACAGACTGAGGAAGATTACTTGCAAACAACAAAGCTAGAAAATATTCATTGCTGTAACTGAATCAATTAGTTACACCAGTGCATACCCCTGATATTGACGCACTGCACCAGCATGAATTGGGGCTTAAAGGTTAATTCAGTAAATCCCTGTCAGCAATTTTGTTGAAGCAAGAGATGTCATTGAAGAAGTTCATTTGGGGAAAAGGAACAATCTGCCTACCACACAGTTAGGTACCATGCTAGTGTACTTCTCTATCTGGTTTCAAGTATATGCAGCCAATAGACTAGACAGGGAAAGGTCTGTTCATGATCTCATCTCACAGCAGTAAATAAGTAGTAATTTCATGGAAACTGTGTCAGACACATGTATGCGAGATCAGAATCAGACCCTCTCTGAAGCGTGTGTTGAAGGCATGAGTCTCAGGCAGAAATGTTTATGGTTGTGTTTCATTAAGATGATGCTCAGAACAAAATTATGAATGAAAATTTTAAATATATTCCAAAGTAATGAAAGATGCATTTTAGGCCTTGTTGAACCAGTCAATGTGCAGGGTAAAATGTTCTGTTCTTTTTGGCCTGCACTAATTTTCCCTTTGCATAATTTGGATAGTAACCATAGTTGTTCCACCAACTTCTTCTGGAATAGCACCAGCACAGACATAGAGGTTAGAGTGTATTTGTGGTGTTTTCCCACTGTTAGGGTATCATGTACCTCTGTTGTTTATTTTATCCTGTGAGGCCTTGTACATCTTTGAAAAGTCTTTATTTTGTACTTAGATGTCTTAGACTCATTCTTTTTGCCTCAAGCATTTATCTTTCCCTCCTCCCCAAACCACACTCTTTTCTTAAGTGTGTGTTATTGTATTGTTTATTATTATCCTTATTATTTATACCAGAATGTTCTAGGTGCTTTTTCTGTGGGGTGGCACACTTAACCTGACTTCAGCTGCTCCTTCCTAGCACACCTTCGAACAAAGCTCTTTCTTCAGCACTCCTCCTTTGGTGAGTGCAGACTGTCCTTTCCTTCCCAGCCTCCTACTCATTATGTCATCCTAAACTAATTTTCATTCTCACATATCTTGTAATATAAGGCAACTGTAGGTGCTGAAGCTTAATAGCCAGCACCTCTTGGAATAACACCAGCATTGAGTTTTGGGGGTTTTTTGCTCTCGCTCTCTTCTTTTCTATACTGCAGTATGGCTGAATCTGTTTGTTTCCTTCTAGTTAGCAGAAGCACTGGTATCTGAGGGAATGAACATAATGCATTTCACACTATTGTTATAGGAGGTGGGTGATTCCACACCAACAGCTTGCTTATTCAGAGATGTGCTCTGGGAAGGTCATCTGTGATGGTACATGAAGCAGCTACAACAAAAGCACCTTGCCACCTCCTCCTCATTAGCGCTGATATTGGTCACTAGTTTGGGCTCAGTTGTAGACTAAGCGGGAAATGTCAGCATCAGTGCCATAGTGTAAGTTTTCTCTATGTAAGTTCTTTTATGCTGTCTGCCCTGTTGTATGGGAAGTTAATTTAACTACTTCTCTTCTAGTTTCTCTGAATACCCTACTGTTTCAGGACAAAATACAAATTAATATAATGTACAATACACAAAACTATTACTAATGTCACCTATAATCAGCCTTATATTAAACAGTTCATCTGGCAGCACAAGTTGATCGGACCCCCATATAATATATTGCCCTAAGAAGAATTGCAGTATCTGAAAATGAGGGGTTGGGGTGGACATGAGACTTTAAAACAGAGAAAGTTCTGATACAGAAGTTTGACTAGAGATCTCTTTAAAAGACAGATCCCTCTGCATATTTCAGCTTTAGAGAGGGTTAGCATAACTTCATACCAGTTAAAAATAACTACAAACACTAAGAGTGACTGCATGGTTGAGTGCTGCCATTCACCTCAGCTTTAAATTACTATAGAATTGTTTAAGCATTAGTTAACTCGCTGCCTTGAATCCCATGATGGATCACTTAAGTCAAAGTTAAGTAATGGTTCACCATCGGCTGGTTAATGGTTATACAAGCTGTTCATGTTTGATTAGGTTTTTCTTTTCCATTACTGTAATTGTAGTATAATTATCTTAACGCCACTGGTGCCACCAGACTCTTTGTTCTTAACGCCACTGCATCTCATTTTGGAAAAAATGTGTGTTTTGGTGATTTTAGGATTAACACATTTTGCTGGAAAAACTTAGTTTACACAGCATGCCATCACATCTGTCAATTAGCTCTGATTGCAGAGTTTACACTCAATTTTTTCATTCTGAAAGAGCTGGGGTGAGCCCCACATTCTTAAAGTTTTCCATTGGTACCAAGTACAGACAACTTTTGATTGATTAGAATCACTAAATGGCAAGTAGCATAAACGTTTAATGCAACCCAGTAGTGGATTGCAACAGAGGGTCCTGTGGCACCTTTAAGACTAACAGACGTATTGGGAGCATAAGCTTTCGTGGGTAAGAACCTCACTTCTTCAGATGCAAGTAATGGAAATTTCCAGAGGAAGATATGAATCAGTATGGAGATAACGAGGTTAGTTCAATCAGGGAGGGTGAGGTGCTCTGTTCCTGATATCTGACTTGTGTCCATTTATCCTCTTGCGTAGTGACTGTCCAGTTTGGCTAATGTACATAGCAGAGGGGCATTGCTGGCACATGATAGCATATATAACATTGGTTATATATTGCTGGTGTAGATATGTGGGCAGAGTTGGCATCGAGGTTTGTTGCATGGGTTGGTTCCTGAGTTAGAGTTGTTATGGTGCGGTGTGTGGTTGCTGGTGAGAATATGCTTAAGGTTGGCAGGTTGTCTGTGGGCAAGGACTGGCCTGCCTCCCAAGGTCTGTGAAAGTGAGGGATCATTGTCCAGAATGGGTTATAGATCACTGATGATGTGTTGGAGAGGTTTAAGCTGAGGACGGTAGGTGATGGCCAGTGGAGTTCTGTTGGTTTCTTTTTTGGGCCTGTCTTGTAGCAGGAGGTTTCTGGGTACACGTCTGGCTCTGTTGATTTGTTTCTTTATTTCCTTGTGTGGGTATCGTAGTTTTGAGAATGCTTGGTGAAGATCTTGTAGGTGTTGGTCTCTGTCTGAGGGGTTGGAGCAGATGCAGTTGTACCTCAGCGCTTGGCTGTAGACGATGGATCGTGTGGTGTGTCCGAGGTGGAAGCTGGGGGCATGAAGGTAGGCGTAGCGGTCCATGGGTTTTCGGTATAGGGTGATGTTAACGTGGCCATCGCTTATTTGTACTGTGGTGTCTAGGAAGCACAACTTGTTGCTGAGCTCTGTGACTATCCTCACGCACAATTATTTCAAATTTGGTGACAATATATACCTCCAGACCAGTGGCACCACTATGGGCACCCGCATGGCCCCACAATATGCCAACATTTTTATGGCTGACCTGGAACAACGCTTCCTCAGCTCTCGTCCACTCACGCCCCTTCTCTACCTACGCTATATTGATGACATCTTCATCATCTGGACCCATGCAACAAACCTCGATGCCAACTCTGTCCACATATCTACACCAGCAACACCATCACTGGACCTAACCAGATCAGCTACAACATCACCGGCTCATTTACCTGATGTCCACCAATGTTATATATGCCATCATGTGCCAGCAATGCCCCTCTGCTATGTACATTGGCCAAACTGGACAGTCACTACGCAAGAGGATAAATGGACACAAGTCAGATATCAGGAATGGCAATATACAAAAACCTGTAGGAGAACACTTCAACCTCCCTGGCCACACAATAGCAGATGTAAAGGTAGCCATCTTACAGCAAAAAAACTTCAGGACCAGACTCCAAAGAGAAACTGCTGAGCTCCAGTTCATTTGCAAATTTGACACCATCAGATCAGGATTAAACAAAGACTGTGAATGGCTATCCAACTACAGAAGCAGTTTCTCCTCCCTTGGTGTTCACACCTCAACTGCTAACAGAGCACCTCACCCTCCCTGATTGAACTAACCTCGTTATCTCCATACTGATTTATATCTGCCTCTGGAAATTTCCATTACTTGCATCTGAAGAAGTGAGGTTCTTACCCACGAAAGCTTATGCTCCCAATACGTCTGTTAGTCTTAAAGGTGCCACAGGACCCTCTGTTGCTTTTTACAGATTCAGACTAACACGGCTACCCCTCTGATACTTGACACCAGTAGTGGATATTAACTAAAAACAGAAAATGTAGCTCTTTGAAAGGAACAGTATTCATTCACAATATTTGATAGTTTGGTAAACTGAGTTACAAGAATCCTTGTCTACACTGAGTAGTACCTTACTCTGCAGTTTCAGTGAGACTGCTTATGGAGGGCCAGAATGTGATATCCTCAACAAACCTATGGTAATATTCAGAGGCAGAGTAGAATTCCAGGAACAGCCCCCTTTGAAATCACAATCTGGCCTAGAGCAAAGTACTACTCAACGTGAGTAAAGGTAGCAGAATCTGGCCACATACTCGTAACTACTCACAGATTACAGTGAGAGGTTCACAACCTCTCCCTCAGAGTTCAGGTTCAGAGAAACATCCAAAATACCGATACTGAACTAAGGCATATCCAAACCACTTGCACTTTTAAAACCAGGTGGGAAACTTGCAAGAGTTGGCGTTCTCATGAGGCTCCAGCAGTGCACAGGGCTTGGTTAAATGACATAATAGGAGCATGTCAGAAGGGGGATAGGGCGTGGCCAGTATGTATGGCATTCTGGTAATCCCTACAGGCTCAACAGCCCCTTGGGCATTTAGAATAGATATGAGGCTGATCTATGTTACCTGCGGGGCTGCACCAACCCTAGTAATGTTAGGGATCATGGGAGAAGAAAGCTAGTTTAAGGCCATCTTTGCCTCCCTCCCTCTCAGATTTGCCAAGTGGATTTGTGGCTCTAGTGAGGGTCTGCCCTCTGATTAAGCGCATCCAGAGTTGGCTCAGTGACTGTCTGCAGTGGCAACAGCAGTATCCAAAGTTAAGAATAGCAGCTGAGACTGTGGAATGTTAGAAATGTAAAGAACTACAGAGGGGAATTATTTTGACTGATGTTGCCCTCGGGATTTTCTCCTGATCTGCTTGCCCTTATCCAGATTAGATTACCTATTGGAGGAAATCTCATGGCCCTCCCTCTTGGTCAAAGTAGTCTATTGAGAATAGAGGTACATGCCAGAGCCATCTCTCCTCTCTCATAGGTGAGGGGAGCCTTTGAGGAAAAGGTAAATATTTAGTGGAGGGGAGAGACTATTGGGCCTGCTTTTGAGGGAGAAGTAGGCAGCTGTGCTCGTTTCTTACCCATCGTCCAGCTCATCCCACTCCAGTAATTGGTTCCACTCCCAGTAGGGAAATGTTTGCTGACTTTGCTGCCATCATCAGACTCTGTTCACAGAGAGGGGCGTATGTAGAAGCTGTTTGGATGGCAACTTTCCCTGCTACCAGCACTGACTTACTTTAGCTGCCCATTTCAGATGTCACCAATGACAGTATGGAATGATGTCTGCTTTCATGGACAATGGCGCATCTTTGGAAACGTGATTAAATTTCAAACAATTGGATATAAAGAAAAATCCCATGGATTGATTAAATTAAATTTTAAATAAATTATTAAATATATGCCTTCACCAATGATTATACCAAGCCAACAAGAAAAGAGTTAAAAAAAATTTAAACAGTTTCTTTTATTCTGTGCACAGCAGTTTCACCTGCTGTTAGTAGGAGTCAAATTTACTACCAAGGGAAAGCATAAAGAGCAAGGCTGTGAACAGAGGCTGACATTCATATTCATTTGGGGATTTTTAGTGCAAAATTCAGATAAAAATATGAATAAATGCAAATTTTGCCTGGTGTGCCTTTATCCATGGGTGAAATTTAATGCGTAAGCCCCCTCCCCTTCTGCCCACTGAAAAAAATATGTGAAGCTTTAGTCTGGTAGCTCTGATGTACTCCTTTCACTCATGGATCTGAACAGCCTTTCGGGAGCTGGGAGGGCTTATACCAAGATACCTATAGGTGATCTTAGCACCATGGTAATGATCAGCATGAAAGTCCAGTTAGGGTGGCATTTGACAAATCCTTACCCTACCACTGTCACTTTGCATATCACCCAAGTTTCATCATGTGGTATTTGTGACAGGCGTGGTAATTTCCTGCAGTATCATGGACAAACCTATTGAATTAAGTTCATGTATCATTGTGGGCCAGGGATCGGATGTAATTCCATGGGGCATGAGGGTAACCACAGCCTTCTAGGAACTAAGAACAGTGAACATTATATGGTTCAAACTTGATTCTCCAGGGAGCAGTAGGCAAAGAACCCGAGTTTAAACTGACTCAGGGCATGCTCTCTGATCCAGCAAACTGACAGGACCTCTGGTCCAAGGAGGGGTCCAATCCTTACGTAAGGGTGGGAAGGACTTAGACCCACCGAGACCCCATAATACTGAGTGTGCTTGTTCTCAACTGATGCTGTGATGAACTTGTATCAGGGGGAGGAGGGAGTATTGAAAAGCTAACCGCTAACCAGAGCCCTTTCAGAGTAAGGTGGTAACCTCTGGCAAGCTTATTAGCATACACATAGGTTCTATTATTGTTTAATACATTTTCTCTGTAATGGTTTTACCTTCAAAATAAATGTGTTCACTTAGAAAGAGCCATGTGGTAGCTTAACTGTGGGCAATTACACTGTTTACCGTCTCTGCGGAGAGAAGTGAAGCAGCCCTGCTAAGCAGTCTGCCTTTTGCTGGGGATATCATAGTATAATCAGGGAGCTGTGCAGTCTGGAAATACTCCAGTCAGGAGGGGGAAAGATGCTGTTCTCTGCCCAAGAATGGTGATGGCTGAGGAGCCGGGAGCTAGAGTGGGTGCCCTTGCTGAACCATAGAAGGGGAATACAGGTGCATTTGTGTTGAACTATGACAGAATTCCTCTGGTTGGCCCAATGGTTCTCTAAGAGGTTTTTAAGGTCAGGCTTGACGAAGCCCTGGCTGGGTTGATTTAGTTGGGGATTGGTCTTGCTTTGAGCAGGGGTTGGACTAGATGACTTCCTGAGTTCCCTTCCAACCCTGATATTCTATGATTCTAAGAGGGACCCGCTATATCATTCTGACAAGCCAGAAGGGCAGGCTTCAACCTTCAACAAATTTAACAAGCAGCTACAAACACGTGTTTAAATAAAGATTATTGATCTTGACTTCTGCCCTTGTGACTAGTGGGAATAGCAATGATTGCTCTCCAGGGCAACTGCCAGCCTGATCAAATGCGGACCCAGTGCGAGCCCCTTTCATGGGGGAGGGGAAAGACATTTATTTATGCATACTGCCACTCTGGGTGTAGTTGGTGATAGGCCCAAAGAGAAGATATGTTTTGTAGTAGTAAGGACATCTTGGGAAACCGTTCTGCTGATGAGAAGAACAAGACCTAAGGGAGCTCCATTAGGAGAAAAAGGGTGTGGTTAAAGCACAGGACTACACATGCAAGAGAGTTAGTCTTATTGCCAACTTTGCCACAGTCTTGCTGGGTGATCTTAAGCAAGTCACTTAACCACATTTTAAGAGGTTAATACTTACCTACCTCAGAGGAGCATTACTGAGACTTAATGCATTAATGTTTGTAAAGTGTTATGAGTTCCCTGACTAGAAGACAGAGGCACTGTAGTAATATACAATATGTCTAAATTCTGCTTTAATCTTGAGGCTCCTGTCATGGTTACTAGGTGAGCCACATCTAAGACTCCTTTTTATCCTTCTGCAGTGCACCCCTCAGGTGACAGGCCTTGTTTGCGGCACCTCACACTGGGTGGAACAGAACCACCTGGTCCAACAACTTCTAGACTAGGTCTCTGGGCTACACCCCCCTATTTACCAATACAACTGTGTTTACTTAACACAACAGGCCCAACTGTGTTCCTCTAGGGGCCTGTGACAGTAGCTGATTAAAGTGACTCAAAAACCACATCTTCTAAAGGAAGTAACAATTAATTCATACCCCCATAAAGTACAAAGCGTGTAGAGCAAAGAATATAAATACAAGGCCTGTATGCATAGATCTTACTTACACTTTAACCTTTCCTTGCCAGCTTTTGCAAGTTCTCCTTAGCCCAGCTAACTTCCATCTCTGGCTGGGAGAAACTGCCTCTCCTGCTCACAGCAGGCTCTCTCTGTCTCTGTATGTCCCCTTGCCAGCTTGTCAGCTTTTACTGTCACTCCCAGGGCAGTCTGTGGCCACTCGCACAACACCACTCCCCATAACCTTTTCAAGTCCCTGGGCTCATCTAAGGGTTAAGTGTTCCTTTTGAGCTCACTCTTCTCAGCCTTGGCAAAACAGTAACATCACCAGGTTGGGTCCAAGGATTTACCTTTTCTTAGCTGTAAACCTTGACATTGTATGTGTTGGGATGCTCTTTATCTAGGCCATTATGTTACCTTTCCTGTTTGTTTCTCCCGTAACAGCCTCCTTTGATTTAATACCTAGCAGCTTAATATCAAACAGAGAACTTGAGGGGCATGTGGTGTTGATATAAAAAAAAATACTATGCATAATTCCCTCATCCCATTCACCAAATTGACTTTTTAAACATTTAATGGGTTACTTTAAAGGGGGGTTGGGCCTGCAAGGTCTGCAAAGGTCACCAGCTTTGGGCTTCATGTAAAACTCAGGCAGAAAAGCACCTTTGAGGGGTGGTCATGGGGATGAATATTAAACTGCCATGTGGCTCATTTCCATGGACTTGCATAAGAAGCACAGCCATAATGAAGATGATAGATTTGTCTTCCTACTAAAAATAACATGTAAATGAGACAGCACCTTTTAGGAGCTTATCTTCTCCCATCATACACATTGCCAGTGCTCAATACCAAGCACAGTCCCGCAGCAGTAGAAGGGAAATATCATTTACGTTCTCTTATGGAACAACTGCATTTGGACTGTGTGAAGTAAACCTTTACTTATAGAATTATAGCAATAATAATGCAATGGAATAATGCAAAAATGTCTCCACCACAGATAGTAACATATTATGTAATAGGCCAACACAAGGCGTAATATTTAAGTTCTTAGGCCAAAACCCTTTCCTTTCAGGCATTAGTAGGGACTTCCTTATCAACAAAGTTTTTGTATTAAAACTTATAAGTTAAATGTTGATCCAATAAAAAAGATGTCCCACTTGCCTTCTTACCCAGTTGCTTTAAAACTAGCAGACCAGCCAGTGACAAATTTTGTTTGAACCCTCAACACTTCTCTGGATTTTTGACCTTCTTGATTTAAAAAAATGGCCAAAAATGTAAAGTTTATTTCTGGAGAAAAATTGGTATCAGGATTCTGAATAATTGTATTTAGCTTCATCTTGATTAAACAAATTAGAATGGTCTGGTTATAAACATCTAACAATAAAACAGGGTTTAGCATGGAAATATTGACACACTGTTGTCTTTAGCTGTGCTAGCAGCACCACTATAATGAACAACTGAGATACAATACAAAAATGAAGAAGAATGTTCAACGTACAGGAATTCTGTTGTGTTGATAGACTACTGAATAGCTGCTCAGGAGATTGACAGAATAAGATGACTCTTTTAAATTGGACAAAGATTTAATTCAATAGAGAAGCAATACAATACAAAAAAATTGACTTCTATTCATTTACACACCAGTTATTAAGTGGTTGAAAAATTATTCTTCTTTGCCTTTAAATTGCAGTTTTCCATAGAAATTTTGATTTTGCTGTATTTATGCGAATTGCTGCCATAATCTAGCTTTTCTCAGAGATTCTCAATTTTGCTCACATAATATCCACTTTGTTTAGAGACCAAACAATCTCTGACTGAAATGGTGATCTACTTTGTGTGCTGGTGTTATCTATTCAGCTCTGCTATTCTTTCTAAACTCTAGCTGAGTTGAGAAATGGGTCATAACTGTGTCATACGGCTCAGCTATTTCTGAGGCCATCTCAGTTCCAGTAAAACCAAAACTGTTCTCAAACTGACTTGACGTTCACAAATTAGAGACAATACTTATATACATAATATAGTCAAAGTCTTAAACCAATCAATTTTTCATTGAAAAAAATTGGAAACTCAGTAAATTCTTGACATTCAAGGAATTCAGCTTTCTCAGTGGTTTTCAACTACTGTACTGTGGAACTTACTTATAAAATTCTTATTAAGATGTTTTGGATGTTTGGAGTGTCTCTCTGTATAACCTGGCCACTCCCATTCTCTGAATGCTGAATTCAGACATTTATAGCAAGATCTGGCTCCTAATGAAATCTGTGGGAATTTGATTTCAATGGGAGCAGGATCAGCCCTTCAGTGCTGAACCAGTGTTAATCCAGGTGCGGATTCAGTGTCATGTAGAGGGGTAGCATGGCACCAGTATTATTATGCATACAGCTGGGGTAGCTTGGAAAAAGAGAATGAAAAGAATAGGAAGAAGAAAGGTACAAAAAAAATCCATGTATTTCGCAGAGTGATGAACCTGTGATTTTCATTTCAACTGAGAGAATGTGAGGCAGCAAAAGTGCTCTGTCACTGAAATAAATGCTATACATAGTCCTTGCAAGGTTTCAGGTCTGTGTGAGATCAGAGATCTGCATGATCAAACAGAGGACCTGAGCGATTTACCTGGTATATACTTATGCCCTTCACACTTACATACAAGCTTACATCATTATCAAAAGAGATAAAGCCACTGCAAAAGAAACAGGATTAACCATGAAAGTCATTAGATTTTAAATTACTCGAGTAAATAGCAAACTTCCTGAGCAGCCACCCAGAATATCTGACTTTTCTTGAAAACCTGTTAACACAGAAAAATATATCAGCAATTGCTGATAAATGCACTACCAAGGCAAGATTAAATACTAGGCTGATTCCGAAGGCTCTGGTTCAGGGACTCATAATTACATTATGGCATTGCCATGTTGTAATTGCACACAGGCTGCAGGAGAAGACTACTGGTATGAAGCATCCTGGAGGAGGAGCAGCAGCTTCGGCCATGGTGGGAACCCAGGCTCACTACCATAGCACCTCACAGTAACCCTGAGCTCGGTGGGAAGGACAAGAGTAGAGGGGTTCAAGGCTGCTGCCACACCAGCTTTGGTCAGAAAGCTACTACACAGCCTATGGCTCCCACTCTATAGGTGGGCTAGGGAGAACTCTTATCTGAGACAAGTGGAATCTTAGTCAGAGGGAATAAGTTCAGAGCTCCCAAAGCCTCAGACACTACAGGTGGGGTGGAAAGTGGTCTCACCCAGGTGGGTGAAGATAGGTTCTTAGCCATCCTAGAGGCTGATGTAGCCAGTACACACACCTATGTGGCTTGCAAGAGGCTGTGCCTTTCTGAGAAATAATTTCTTTTCTGACCTCTGCATGGGACTGCGTCTAAATGGCACCGTTTTTCCCTATATGATGTTGCATTCAGCAGAGCCTACTCAGTTCTGTCTCAAGACTGAGACACAAGCCAGTCAGAAATGGGATTAATACTAAAGCAGAAAAAAGGTTCAGAAGTGAACAGAAAAACTCACAAATAATATGATTTTGGCTCCCGTTGTAGACAGTTACACAAAGACAAAACAGGGAAAGCGCTAGTCCTCATATGATTTGGGAGAAACACAATCAGAAAGAGAGAGCCCCACACAATGAATTGTAGTCTAGGGGAAGGGGCTCTAAACTGCCAATCTAGACAGCACAAGCCTTTGTCTCCAGCTCTTCCACTGACACCTGAGAGTGTTTCTGTGCCCTTCACATCCCTTATTAAAAATCAAGGCCTACTATTGCAACCTTAGGGTTTAACAGTCATTTACCTTCACAGATAAGATAACTGAGCACTAATATAAGGACACTTTGAGCAGAGCTAGGGGGAAAAAAACATGTTTCTAATATAATAAAGCTACTTTGCCACCTTTCTCTTTGGAAGGACCATGCTTAGTTCGGTACTTTTTTAACCATGCTACCACACAGTCTGTCACCCACTACAGGCTAGTTTGATACTAGTACTCTTATGTCAAGAGGTTCTTTAGCTCAAGTGGCAGAAGCTTGTGCTTTTTTTACACACAAAGTGCTGTGTTCAAGCCCCAGAGATAACCCAAACATTTGGCTATGGTATATGTAACCAGTAGGCAAACACTCTGCTCCCTGAGCCACAAACAGAAAGCCAGTGCCCCTCTCCCCCAAATACCTGACTTCACCAGCATTGCCCCTGTGTTGTTAAGCAGGATCGCTGGTGAGAAAGCACAGCATTTCACCGTACAAACAGCCAGCTCAAACTGACTGATGTAGTTTCTGGAGACTTCAGACCTCAAGTGAGCTACTCCTGCTTTATGCTGGTTCTCACTGAGTATGCTCAGAAGCTTAACAGAGATGTTACTCATATTAGTAAAATGATACCCATACTTACGCTTCAGCCTGTATCCCCTGCTTACTTTTAGCTCCCTTGACATCTATGAAAGTATTATTAATAATTCTTCTTAGATCAAGATTCACAAAAATACACAGGCACCAAAATGCAAGGTTTAGGTGCGTAAGTCCCAGTTTTAGGCAATGAGATCAACAAAGCCATCACTCAGCTGCCACCTCACCCTGTAGATTCCTAAATTTCCACTGGAAAAGTTCCCCAGGTGCCTAAAATTCTATCCTGGACATGCCCACTGCTGCCTCCCTCTGGGCGTACAGATGCCTATGTCCCTGCAGAATCCACAAACCACAGAATACCACAGAAAAGGTAGGCAGGGGAGCACCCATCACACCCATGAGTCCCAGTTTGGTAGGTGTGCTCAGAGGCTGACTATCCGATCAGGTCCTTTCCAAAATTTTGCAGCAGGCAGCAGAAGAGGTGATGGTGCTGCCCATCCTAAAACTTTGGTTAGTTCACTTACCTAAGATGTGGGAGACCCAAGTTCCATCCCCTTCTCTGCCTGAGGGAAACAATTTGAACAGAGATCTCTCAGTTGTCATTGTTGAGCTATGGGATATTCTGATGTAGGGTTCACTCAGTCTTCGCTGAGGAAACTGTTCCACTGTGGATTAAATACTGAATGAGTCATTGGGCCAGTGTGAAATTGACTCTATAGCTTGATGATTAGGGCACCCATCCCTTTCTCTCCCTCAGGCAAAGGGTGGACTTGAACTTGGGCCTCCCATATCCCAGGAAGTGCTCTAACCACTAGCCTCAAAATTATAAAATGGGGGGGGGGATTACAACCCACCTTTGCTCCCCCCAGCCTGTTGTGTGGAGTGATGTAAGCTCGTCACTCATTCTCACAATAAATGATTGAGGTGCCTAAGCTGCCTGATGCCCGGAGTTGAGTCCTTAGCTATGGCTTGCTAGCAGAGATAGGCGTCTAAACCCAACCTGCAGGGAGATGCCTATCTCCATGAGAGGGGCGGGACTTAGGACACATAGGTCTTGTCAACATCTCCACTTGGATAGTTTAGGTGGCTCCCTCACGAACATGCTGGCTTTTATGGATCGTATTCTTAGGCACCTCTCTCTCCCTTTTCTCACCTATAGGGAGCATAGGTACCCAGCTCAGGCTTTGTGAATCACCATATTGTTCCTGTGGTTTTCCAAGTGCCTAAAAGTTAGGCATGGCTATGCTCAGTGTCAGAACACATAAAGTTGTTTTATGGATCTGGGCCTTAACTCTTACAGATCACTTCCAGGTCTAACTGTTGAAAACTAATGATACTCTATCCATGCAGCAACACCACTCAGGAACTTCAGAGAGTATTAATGAGGGAGCACCTTATTTGAGAACTCAGAATTTAGAAATAGTTTAGCAGCTGTATGGTTAAATAACTTCTAGAACCCAAACATCTTTGGGAGAATGCCGCTCTAGTATGATGAGGAGGATAGAGGCCACTAAGAAATCAATCCATTCGATATTTGTAGCAGTGTTCCAGTAGGGTTTCAGCCACTAGTTAGACAGCATTACCATAAAGAATTGATACATTCATATTAACATTCATACTATGTTACCAAATAAGCCCAAAATATTATTATTCCAAAATCTTAATTAGTCCACAGTCCTCTGTGTCCAACTTTTTTGCCTCACTGAATGTTTGATTATTGATAACATGGATGATTATTAACAAGCCTGGTCAATATTGGATTTATAGTGTAGTTCAAACTCTACAATAGAAAGTGCTACAATATTTAACAAAATAGCTAAAAAATCCACGGACATATGGGTTATTAAAAATTGTATTTTCTCCAACAAGTCTGAAACTTTAACAAGATGTACATCCTGTGATTGTAATGGATAGTCAGATGGTTGTGACAATTAATCTGGGTTTCCTGTATAAAAATGAAAGCTTGGTTCAGCAGAAATCATTAGGATGTAAAATGAGTAGAAGGCTCTCTCTCCCAGAATTCAAAGGAAGAAGGTGTTTTTTCAAGCTGATAAAAAAGCATAGGTTGCTAATACCTCTAGAGACGATCAGCCTTCCCAGGCCGTCTAAGCTGAAACACGCACTAACCATCTAGTTTGAGACAAAGTTTCATGAGCTCCTTTTGCTGGGGAATTTGAGATAACTCTTCTGGAACTCAATTTAATTCTGACATCCTATTCATCTTCCTGCTTATTTCCCATCACTGACCCTGATCTTATTAAAAAGCCTCTGAGAATGTCAGCAACTGCAGGGTTTTTTTTGACAAGTTACTCTGGAATGTGTTTAATGTCTCAAAATTGTCATTGATTGAAACTAGCAATTCTAAATGAGCAATTTAAAACTAATTTCCCTCTTTTTTTTTTAATTTCTGTTTCTCCCCTGCCACATAGTTAGCATTATCTGGAGTAATTTCAAAAAAGGACAGCATGGATGACCATTAAGAATATGCCTTTCCTTAGCCTGGTGCCTCATTTCCCCCCTGCAGGACACAAAGTTCATGGGAGTTACTTGTACCTTGTAATGGTAAAACTGGGGCTCCAGAAACATGGAGTGGCATCTCCAGTTCGTCAAATCTAAGTTGTTATTCATTGGGTATGCTCAGAATGGCAGTTTTATCCACTAAAGGTGATCATGTATGTTTCTATGAAGCTAAATGATGGAGGGACTAAGCAGTAAATCTGTTACCAGCTAGTCTGTGCTCTCCCTCACGCAAAATGTTAAATGTTGCAAGAAGGAAAAAAAGGTGTAGTTGTATTTCCATGAAAGAGAGCCAAAACCTCAACAAATGCAGTAATAAGATTTGGTTCAGGTAAGTTTGATGTTTAGCTAGAGGTTTATATGAGCTAGCCATATTTTTTGAATAGGCAAAGCTGGGTTGGAAATCTCTTGACTAGATTTTTTTTCCCATGGAATTTGTTGGACTTCCATTTTTAGTCTCACTTGGAAGTGCCATGAGAAGTACAAACAAATTTTCTCATATTACCTCAGTACTTCTGGTACTGTCTGAAAACCAGAGTGAAAAAAATCAGATAGCCAAGTAATTCCTGACCTTCAGTAAAGGTTTGGTTTAAATTCACCTTCTACAACCAGCTAATGTGTGGGAAGTGATTTTATCAGGACAGGTTTGTCTATCCCTTATATCCATATTTGAATGTAATATGCCAGATCTGGAGGAATTCCTATACACAACATACAATTTATATAGACTCTTCTCATAACATTCAGTAAAAATATAAAAGTATGAGAGAGAGGATGTTATTAGAAGTTAATCTTTAATCATTTGTAAATAGTTAACTATAGAGAACTGAGTATTATTTTGTCAAACACATACTATGCTTCAAACCCAGTTACTTGCAAAAAAAAAAAATACAAATTGCATCTGTAAAAAGCAACAGAGGGTCCTGTGGCACCTTTGAGACTAACAGAAGTACTGGGAGCATAAGCTTTCGTGGGTAAGAACCTCACTTCTTCAGTTGCATCTGAAGAAGTGAGGTTCTTACCCACGAAAGCTTATGCTCCCAGTACTTCTGTTAGTCTCAAAGGTGCCACAGGACCCTCTGTTGCTTTTTACAGAT
>NC_048302.1:106236874-106263126 GCF_013100865.1 Trachemys scripta elegans | reverse complement strand
GGTTTCAGAGTAACAGCCGTGTTAGTCTGTATCCGCAAAAAGAAGAACAGGAGTACTTGTGGCACCTTAGAGACTAACAAATTTATTAGAGCATAAGCTTTCGTGGACTAGTGGGCACTAGTCCACGAAAGCTTATGCTCTAATAAATTTGTTAGTCTCTAAGGTGCCACAAGTACTCCTGTTCTTCTTTTTGCGGATACAGACTAACACGGCTGTTACTCTGAAACCTGTCATGATGCTTTCAAGTCACTTTCACAGTATGTGAAAAAAATCATGAATCAGGCTCACCAGAAATCATGAGATTGGCTTTAAAATTATGATCTTAAGTAAAAATAACAGATTTGGAGTTCTTTTTATTTGCCTTCTGCTTTTTGAGCCTTTAGGGTGCACTGGGGTCACATTTTGAAGCCATGCGGACTACAAACTTCGTTTTTCCTTAAGAATGAAAGCTGAAATCATCACATATCTACTTGATTCCAGGAGCTGGGGCTTTAAGGAAAACAATTATCATGAGACATGACAAAATCATGAGCGTTGGCAACACTGCTTTTACTTCTGTTTAAAGGCAAATTACTTTCCAGAAGTCTCTTAAACACAACACTGCAGAGATTGAGTTGCAGTTTTCACAGAAGAATATTTAAAACCAAACACTAAGAAAATTCTATATTTTAAAGCTGAGAAGAAAACTGAGACTTCTGAGGTATATCAGGGCCACTTCAGGCAGGAAAGGAAAATAAACAGGCACTGAAGCTCTGGGCAGCTCTTCTTTTAGCAAGAAAGTTTGCTTGGAGAGTCAAATCTTCTAGTTCTTAATCAGCTAAAACTTCTATTGCCATCAGTGCCTCCACTCATAGATATATACATCACAGTGAACATATGATAACGTGTGTGGTCAATAACTATACACTTCATACTTAAATATCTGAGCCGTCTTATTCTGAGTCACACATCTTATATGCATTGGCTGAGGGACTGGATTTTCTGGCATATTCTGAACAGTGCTGAGTATGCAGATGGTGCTCAGTGAATAATGCAAATCATGACAATAATAATTGACTTTATAAACTCTGTGGATGCAGTTTCTGTTCTTTGTTCTGGAATTGGCCTGAATACAGCTGAAATTTGAGGCATAAACACATCTGATACTCATATGACACTTTCTTATTCCTTCCTCGTCTCAAACTCAGAACAAAAAAAAATCACTGAAGAAAATGGTTTTCAGTTAAAATGTAAAATTGCACGGCAGCCATTTCTCTACAACCCAGCATTGGGCAGAACCTGCCACCCCTTGGGAGTTAAGTGATCTCCTCTCATCTGACTCTCATTCTCCATCCTTCCTAACCTCTGTGTTGCTTTTCAAACTGTCAACCATGACAACCATCCTGGGACCATTTGCTGGAGACTCAGAGAACTGGCTGCCTTGGTTTTTGCCCCCATCTATCAGTCCTCTTTTTTTGCAGCATGCAGTACAGAGAGAGGCTGGTCTGGTGGATAGGGAGCTAGCCCTGAAAGATCTGGGTTCTACTCCCACCATGGACTTCCTGTCTGGCCCCAGGCCAGGACTTTGAAATTCTGTCCTTAAAGGTTTTTAGGCACCCAAAGATGCAGCTAGGTATCTAGTGGGGTTTACAAAGCACCAAACCTTCTCAGTGCATTTGAAAATCTCACTAGGTGCTTAAATACTTTTGAAAATCTGGCCTTTAATCTGCCTGTGCCTCACTGAGGGGCTGGGAGGAAATAGGTTACATATTGTAAGGCGCAGCCTCAGAACTATGGTGATGGGGCCACAGGTAGAGTGGGAACTTATCTGTATTCTGCTAGCACTTTCCTGGGTTTGACCCCTTTTTTTCACCTATGCCTACAAATCTCCCCCTTTTCTGAATGTAACCTAGGCTCAGTGCTTTGCTGTATATTTTCCTCAAGTCCCCTTCCTCCCCCCTCCGCCCCCGTGTTCTCTCTAAAACAACCCTTCCTCCCTCTCCACAGAGGGATTCCTGTTTTACAGGCTAAACTTCCATATCCTTAATTTAATCACCAGCCATTTCTTATCTTAATCATCCTGCCTCTCTTTGTAAACAAAATATTGACTCCCTGTCCCAGGGGCACCTTCCTCTGCAGCAGAACTTATAATGTAATTACATTTCACACTAATGCTGTGCTGTACTTAAAAGCTCCACCTAGGAGCTTACACACCTGTATGAAACTCATGGGGGGGCCTCCCCCTCTTCTCTGCCCACCCCCCCATTGGCACCCTTCTGTATAGATATGTTCCAAATCTAGAGAAACAGCTTCAAACCAGTTCCCCAAAGACAAAAGGCTAGCCAGCATTTCAGCCAGGGGGCAGCATAGTCAAATGAACCTGACCTGATTAAGCAGCCATTCTTTGGCAGGAAGAAGGGGATGAGTGAGAAATTTACATCTTGGCAATGGAATAGCTGGGGGTTCCTGTGTAACTAGACTGGCTGTCACCTGAACCCCAGCTGGAGAGGATTCTCAAAGAGGAGGAAAAGATATAAAAATGAGGAACCGAGGCCCCAAATAACCTCTCTCCCCTCATCTCTACTCATGGCATCAACAACATTGGAAGACAAAGAAGACATCATTGAACTGCGGAGAGGGGTCCTGGCTGAAAGGATACAGCCAGACTGCTGTAAACATGTGCTGAGAGAAACCTTTTCACTTTGAATTCACTTAGCTTGTTAAGATGGGTATTAGTTTGCATTTTACCTTTTATTTGTTTGTAACCAATTCTGACTTTTATGCCTTATTACTTGTAATCACTTGAAATCTATTTTTTGTAGTTAATAAACTTGTTTTATCTAAACCAGTGTGTATTTGGATAGAAGTGTTTGGAAAGCTCCATTTGAGAAAACAAAGTTCACACATTTTCTATTAATGAAATCACAGACTGTTCAGTTGGGCCACTAAGTAGTTCAGATCTCCTTCTGGGGGTTTATTACTATTCAATTGTAGGTCACTTCCCCAGTAGCCTACGGGGGGAGAGACCCAGGCCTACCCACTACTCTGGGTCCAAGCCTAAGGACCCTAAAAATAGCAGGGGCACACCACTGTGCCCCTTTAATGAAACAGCTTTCAGTTCCCTGGACCACTTCCCCACAAACCCTGCCTTCACCAGAGCTTCAGCCTTACCTCAGGGCTCTTTTATGCCCGGGCTCTTTTATGCCTATGCCTATGCCCCAGCCCCAGCCCCAGCCCCAGCTGACTGTATACTGTGCTGCAGTTCCTTTTATACTAGCCTGCAGCCTTCTGATTGGCTGCATCTTGTGCAGTCTCTCTAGGCCACTTGGAGGACTTAGCTCCATTGCTTCTTTCCTGGGACAAGTGTGGCAGGATCCTGAGGCCTCCAGCCGGGGGCCTTTGGGTCCAGTCCACCCATCACACTCTGCAATATAAATCAGGAGTGGCTGGCCACCAGCACTCATATTAATCAGCTGGGAGTAGTTTAGATGCTAGAGGCTGTCTGTGAGCAGAACCAGGAATGGTTGCTGTTACAGCAAAGCAGTGTAAAAGGCACTTCAGGTTGGAGAATTGAGGGGACACAGCTGTCTACCTGTCCAGATTTTACCCTGGGTAATATCACGGATACTATATGGGACATTGTTAGAGAAGATAGAGATTAGTACAAGAATTGTTAGGTGAATAAGGAACTTGCTAAAGGGGAGAAGGCAACAGGTTGTGCTGAAAGTGAACTACAGAACTGGAAAAAGGTCACTAGTGGAATTCCTCAAGGATTGCTCTTGGGGCCAATCTTATGCAATATGTTTATTAATGACTTTGGCACAAAAAGTTGGAGTGTGCTAGTTAAATTTTTTGATGTGACAAAATTGGGAGGCATCATCACTACAAAGGAAGATCAGAATATTATACAGGAAATTATACAGGGATGAAGTTCAATAGTACAAAGATCATGTATTTAGGGTCTAATAATAAGAACTTGTGCGCCAAGCTGGGGACTCATCATTTGGAAGTAACAGGAGCTGAGAGACTTGGGTATATAAGTTGATGATAAAATGAGCCACCAATGTAATGCATCCGTGAAAAAGGCAAATGCAATCCTGTCAGGCTCATCATTTCCAGTAGAGCTAGAAAAGCATTAGTGCCACTGTACAAAGCACTGGTAAGACCTCATCTTGAATATTGCCTACAGTTCTGGTCACCCATGTTGAAGAAAGATTAATTCAGACGTAACAGGTGCAGGGAACAGCTGCTAGGATGAGCAGGGGAATGGAGGGTCTGTCTTATGAGAGGAGCCTGAAAAAGGTTGGCTTGTTTAGCCTAGTAAAAAGAAGGCTGAGAGGGTATACTTGCTGTCTATAAATACATCAGAGGGGTAACCACCAGGGAGGGTGAAGAGCTATTTAAGCTAAAGGACAATATTGGCACAAGAACAAATGGTTATAAACTGGCCATGAACAAATTCAGGCTGGCACTAGAAGATGGTTTCTTACCATCAGAGGGTTGAGGTTCTGCAACAGCCTCCCACTAGGAGTTGTAGGGGCAAACAACTTAAATAGTTTTAAGAGCGCTGAACAAATTTATGCATGCAATTGTGGGGGTGGTTCAGGACTCGGTATCCCTAAGGCTCATTTCCTAGTTTATGTTTCTAAAATCTCATGCTTTATGGCTTCAGCTGCCCATCTGCAGGGGTCAGGAAGATTCCCCTTCCCTGCGTATTCTAGGTTTGCAAGGGAGGTTAGTCTCGTGCCTCTGAAGCATCAGAGATGGCCATGTCTGGAGAGGGGTAACTGGATGGGGTAGGCCAGAGAGAGAGAATGATTCTGTGGAGTCCAGTGGCAACCCTCCTACCCCCCCTGAAGAGATGGGATACCCTGGTTCCAGTCCCCCTATTCTAATAATTCTTTCATTATTTATCCAGAGTGTCAATGGAGAAACTGAAGGAACTCACATCAGACTACCCCATAGCTCAGTTGTTAGGGTACTCACCTGAGAAATGGGAGACCCCTATTCAAAACCTTTCTTCCCCCTTTGACAGAGAGCAGGGGCAAATGAAACTGGGTTTCCTACATCCTAGGCAAGTGTTCTAAGCACCACCTTCTCCTCCTCCACCATTTTGTGTAGCTGGAGGCAGGCACCTAATTCATTCCCTCAAGACTCAACTTAGTTCTGACTCCAGGATGCGGGATCACTTGCAGAGTTAGGTGCCTCCCCGCAGCCCGGACTTAGGAACCTGTAGCCGAGAGAGGGGCATAGCTTAGAACACACCCCTGTCATCAGCATCTCCCACTGGGTAGCTTTCACTGTTCCCTGTTGGTGTTTGTGGATCCCATTCATAGGCAGCTGTATCTCCCCATTCATTGTACAGAAAGCCTAGGTGCCTAATCAGGTTTTTGTGGATTGCAGTGTTGTTCCTGTGATTTTTATAGGCATTTAAAAGTTAGATGCTGTGATGCTTAGCATTGCAATGCCTACTTCTCTTTGGAAATCCCACCACTTCAACATCCAGATTTTATCTACACATTGACAGAAGTGAGCACCGCAGAATAAAGAGAAGTAAAACTAATGGTTGGTACTGGTTTCCCCTAAAACTCAGCCTGCTGGCAGAGTTTTCCCAGCACTATCAGGTAAAGTTGCAGGCATATGAGAAGTCCTGGGAGTTTGGCACCTATACTGTACTGGCTAAAGGTTGTGTATCATCTAAACCATTTGTTCTCAGATTAGATGGTAATGGAGGCCAAATAAATGTCTGTGATATATAAATACATTCATTACATAAATCGAAAAGCTAGAGTAAATCCTGACTGTGTCAACACTGTGAGGGGAATGTGCGAATGAGCCAAGATGTCTGTTTTATGACCAGGGATTGGGAATGGCATTCAAATGACTAGTCAAGTATGAGCTTTGTCAAGGAACCAAGCACCTCCAGCTTAAGAAACCATTAAAAATTATTCACTTGCCAGACAAGACCTTGTAGAAGAGAAGGGCTAGACCAGGGGCCGGCAACCTTTCAGAAGTGGTGTGCCGAGTCTTCATTTATTCACTCGACTTTAAGGTTTTGCGTGTCAGTAATACATTTTAACGTTTTTAGAAGATCTCTTTCTATAAGTCTGTAATATATAACTAAACTATTGTTGTATGTAAAGCAAATAAGGTTTTAAAAATGTTTAAGAAGCTTCATTTAAAATTAAATTAAATTGCAGAATCCCCCCGGACCGGTGTGAGTGCCACTGAAAATAAGCTCGTGTGCCGCCTTTGACACGCATGGCATAGGTTGCCTACCCCTGGGCTAGACACTTGTGAGCTAGGTTGATAGAAGTATTTTATAGCTGTTGACTACTTGTCTCAGATTTTAGGAAATTGCATATTTTTCCAGATCTTCCCAGGGTAACTTTGATAAGTTCTTGAATAATGTTTGCAAAGGGAGAAAGACTAGGGGTGAGATGCTCACACTCACATTGCCCCTTGTGTGCTGGATAAAAAGGTCAGGATGTCATAAAGGCGGTTCAAAAATCCCTGGATTTCCCCAGTGGAGGAATTCCAGGCTCTTCTGCAGCCACTCATTATAAATTGAATAAAATGTAGCTCAACACAGGTGAAGAATAGCCTACCACTGAGACCATTCATTCCTGTTTATACCCAGGTGATTTAAAAATTCAGTGCTCCTCTGTTGAACAACCCTACTTTCAGCTGCTAGAGCCTTGCATAAAGATACAATTCATGCTGGTAGGTGGATCTAGCTAGCACCAATTAAAAATATAAGTAGGGTTGGGGTATCTCTCTGGGCTGAAGGAACTAGCTCTTGAGACTTAAGAGGTCTTACAAGAAAATCCTACAAACAACCAAGCTTGGGAAGAAAAGTTATATTGAAGTTGATATTTTGTTATTGTCATCTGAGTTACTAGTAAAGCCAACCTCGAGGAAAGGAGTAGATGTGGAGTAGATGTAAAATGTGCATATACACTGACTGGAGTAGAGGGGAAATTCCACCTGCTTACACTGCTGTTGAAGACTAAATGCACCCTAAGAGATCAAATCTAAAGTAAGGTCAGACAGCCTGAGAAAAGTGCAAAAGATCCCTATAAATTTCCCTTTGAGAAAAGGAATGCCTCCAGGGCATTGCCTAGCTGGTGCTTGGTTGAGTGTAAAATTGGATGGTGTGAGAGAGAGAGAGACTGAGCAACACTTGCTTTGTACAAAACAAATGAGCATTTCAAAGGGCCCTACACAGCCAATACCAAGACATACAATCAAGAGGAAAGTAGAAATTTGCTTTGAGAATCATTGTAATGAGACTCAGCAATCCACCATCCCAGATTCCGAGATGCCTGGTACATGATGGACCGTTACCATTTCTACTGCATAGGAAACTAGGGGCAGAGCTGGCCATGCAGACCATTTTTCCAGACTGTCACTATCACCAAAAGGCAACAATGACTAATTCTTACTCTGTTTTGTTTAAAATAATCAAAATAATTGTATATATTGTAAAAAAGAAAAAAAAAAGACCACACCCTCCTGGCTATTCCTTCTTCTGGGTCTTGCAGAAATCTCCAAGCTAGTTCCTCCTCTGGGTAAGACTTACTTTCTTTCTATCTGTCTTTAAGATTTTGGGGCAGGAACTATATTTTGTACAGCACCAAGCACATTATTATTTGTATTTATTAGTTAGGTGCCAATAAATAGTAGTCCTGAGATCAGTGTTTCTAAAGGGACAGTGAAAAGGAACTTCAAGTGTTACAGAGCCCAGTAGCCAGATAGATGTAGCAAACACAGATGGGCCAGAATAATCTCCAGTCTGTTCTTGTGATGCATTTAGTACCTCACATGAGATAGTTTACTGTGTTAGTATCTTTGTCTAATGTTGCATTATGTTATTTGTACAGTGACTAAGAGTAGTTTTCAGAAAACACATTGTCTTCCTAATAATCAAGGCCCTTCATTTTTGGTTTTTATTTTGTTTAAAATTTTTCATGAATTTACCAGTGTTTATTTCTTACCAAAAAAATCCCTGGTAAGAATTTTTTGGTAGGAAATCAATAAACCCCACAAAACAAATGGTCTTACTAATAGTCAGAGACTCAGAAATGTGGGGTGGGGAAAATGTAGGAGGAGCCTAGAGTTCTTATAAGCTCTTCAATGAGGTGCATTTGCTGTGAACATGCAGGCATACATGACAGCGCCTGAAGCTGTTGTTCTCTTGTAAGCAATTTGTTACCGACTACTTTGTAACTCCATTCAGTTATCCTGGTTGTATTCTATCCCTGCCAGACATCAGGGATGAAGGCAGATTTCCTTCCACTGTGCCTTTCTAAATGTAGCGGCAAAATATAGAACAACCTACTTGCTCAGTGCTTCTTGTCCAATCCCTGTCCCTATTCATCACAGATTGCACATAGATCTCAATTCATCTGCCCAAGCTCTCAGTCTGCAAGGATCCAGGCCTAAATACATGTAGCTATCACATTAGTCAGTTAAACCACATATGTTAGGCCACATACAATAAACCACATACAATATTCAGCCACCAAAATGCAGGCGTCTGCCGTTTCTGCTAAAAGAGAATATCTTTTAGCTGTCTGTAGGATTAGGCTAGCTATTCACCCAACCAGTATACCACAATATCATAGCAGCCAGCATGGCTCTGTAATGTTCCCCTTCTGGGGTCTAGTGCACACAGATGGATTTCCTCCAGTGTTCTGCTAAGCTTCTGGTATCACATGAAGGAATCTCATGGCTGCCTTCCGCTCAGTGAAAAGGCACATAGCAATCTGTCATGGTTTGCATGACTGCCATACACAGGAGGGCGAGGTGCAGGCTGAGGTTATGACATTGCTAGAGGGTAAGAGTGAGGCTTTGAGAAATGTCAGGATAAATAGCTACTACATGGGAATGGAAGCACTTTAACAGTCCAATTAGCTAATCTGACCTCAGTAGCCTTTCACTGATTCCATATGATAAAGAAAATAAATAATCGGCGATTGATGGTCTCTAGGATGAACAGGGAGCAATTAATTCATTTTGCCTTGCATAGAAATATAGCAGCACTGATCCAGTTATCAATGCAAGATGCCAGGCCGCCCAGGAAGTGGGGGGGGGATTGGGGCAATTTGGCCCAGGCCCGCAGGGGCTCCCACGAGAGTTTTCGGCCGGCGCAACTTTGGCGGCAGGTCCTTCAGTGCCGCCAAACACACCCGAAGTGAGTGAAGAACCCACTGTCAAAGACCTGGAGCTCCTTCAGCTCCAGGTCTTCAGCGGCAATTCGGCGGCGAGGGCTCCTTCCGCTCCGGGTCTTCAGCAGCAATTTGGCGACAGGTCCTTCGCTCGCTCCGGGACCCACCGCCGAAGTGCCCCGAAGATCCGGAGTGGAAGGACCCCCGCCGCCGAAGACCCCAGGCCCCCTGAATCCTCTGGCAGGCCCTGGCAAGATGTGATTCATCGTAAGCATTGTGTGCAAGGGAGAGCCCGGACTGTAAATGTGTCCAGTAGAATGATAACTCTGAACTAACCGTACTTAGTAATTCATTCAGAATTTATAAAATCCAGTTCACTTAGAGGAAAACAGTTTTACATGACACCTGAAGGGCTAATGTAGGCATTATAATGCATGATTACTGTTGGTATGATGTCCTCATTGTGCTAATACACTACTGGGATGGGCAAACTGGTTTGGATAAACTAGAATGTGACCTTAACTTTCACGAAGTGCATGAACCAAAACCAAATCAAACCTTTTTCAAGGTTCAGAAAGAGCTGTGATACTTGTTTTTCATGCCTGTATTGCTAAATAACCTCATTTTGGCCAGAAGTGGGAGCACACAATGTCACACAAAAAAACCTGTTTGTATCGTAGTCCCAGACAAGACAACACCTGGGTAGACTGAAAATCCTGTGTGCAAGTCTGCTCTCAGAAGATGTCCAGTAGATTTGCATTTCAAAGAGGGTTTGGAAACATGTCACATAAATATCCAATCCACACCCCTTTAGGGGTTTGCCCCCACTGCTGCTTGCTAGCCCACTCTGTCTAAAGAAAATACACTGAAAATGATGATCTAGGAGCCTAAACAAGCTGATACATTGTCTTATGGAAAATGTCAGCATTGCAGCAGTAGCACCCGCACCACTGCAGCACTGCGCTAAACTTTTGTACCCACTGGCAAATGAGAGAAGTAAATAAATGGATTTCCAGCTATACTCCCATTGCGCAAAGACATGCAACAAAGCATCGTTGCGATCTGCATCATTATGTCTCATTAAGTGATTGCAAGAAACCTCATGTGAAGCTGACACAGTCCACGTAACATGCTGTGTGACCAGTTTATGAAACAAGGCTCCTTCAGAAGGGTGAGCAATTAATCATTATTCAGTGATAGCACTTGCTATCCACTACTTGCTGGCAGGAGTTTGTAACCGAGAGCATGACTAGCTAATATGATACATTATTCATACAGTAGAAAACTATGGTTACAATGCCATCGGCCTAGTAAATGGTTAAAAGAGAGCAAGCACTGCATCATTTTTCACGTGTGTGGTAGGTAGTTTTTTTTTTAAAAGGTTACTGCCATCACACTGTATGCATAAAACTGTGTTAGGAAAACATTACTGTGAGGTACAAGTACAGGTTTTTCATGATGCCAAAGTCAATATTATGAAGACACAGAGGAGAGTGCTTAAATGCCTTGCCTTGGGGGCATAGGGCTGTAACTTTGTGGCTGTAACAATTTTATTACTTTATCAGGTATTAATTTAATTGAGATTGGAGTGTACAGTGTCAAGAATAAATTGCAGTGAACATTTTATTCAATTAACAGGCCTCATAATCATTTAGGTATTTCACCATTTAGAACATGGTTTTCTTTGCACTTAATTTTGGCTTTCAGTTGGCCCAAATGTGATTGACACTGCATCATGGAGCAGATAAGGCACATGGCTCTTTTATGGTTGATAAGTGTCCATTATTTTCCAAACTGGTGTAAACACAAAGGGTGAAGTCCTGCACACCACTGAAGTAAATTGGCATTTTTTGGTCACTGACTTCAAAGGGATCAATATTTCACCTAAGGTTTTTGTCCAGTTACCTCTACCATGGGTAGTTGAATTTCTATTAGCAAATACCATAAGAAACTGTTCAGTGAGGCAGTTGAACTGCTGGTTTCATACTGCATTTACAAAGGTATATGTTCACAAAAGGTATATTGCACTTCAGAGTTCATCACTACAATTTTTTCTGTGTGTACAGTTACTGTAAACTACTTCATAATGCAATTATTGAAAAATATTTCAATAGGTTTCTTTCCTTTTTATTACTTCTATTTAAATTTGGATTGAGAGGTTGCCTCACCTAGGCCAGTTGCGGTGGCTAGATTATAGATTTTTATTTTTAACTAATATGACCGGAGACACATGTCTTTAAAAACTATGGGTTCACAAAAGAGTTGGAGGGGAACATACATGTCTATAGGTTTGGAAAAATCGGCATGTCTATAGGTTTGGAACAATATTTGTAGTGTTTCAAAGTCTTGACATTTGAACCTACACATGAAGAGCAACTCTTCCCTCTGATTTTAGTTCATATGCTGCTAAGGTTTAGAGGGGAAATCATCTGAATTCAATCACATCCATTTAGGCTTTAGTGCACATGACACATGGAATGTTTACAATGGTTTATGAGAGTATAGATTGATTTTAAGAATGTCCTCAGAACAAATAAGCAAAGGACATGTACTACACATATTCAGAAAAATGGTTTGTCCTCTAGGAAAGTGATTTGTTTGGTGCTTTCCCAGCAGAAAGGAAGAAAAGCAGATCAACATGAAGTGGTGGGATTGTCCAGGATCTTTTCACGTCCTCCACTTAAAGATTTAATTCTCTTCTCTCTTGTGGAGATTATTTTCCTTTGTCCCAGCATATTAACAACTATACTACATGCCAATGAAGTTGGGCTGCTCTGTGTCTATCAATAGAATCTATATAGAATCTTTTCCCTTAGGGATTAATTCAACTTTTGATTAAATCTTTTTAAGCTTTAAATCATGATGTTACAAACCTCCAAGGAACTACTGTACTATTTATGACCTTATTTATTACTTTCTTATAAAGTAGAGAAAATTGATTTATAGTTTATTTTTCTTATGAACCTGGAATATCAATGTTGAGTGGATGAACTGCAAAATATAAGGGAAAAGTTACATTGCTTAAACTTTTATTTAGTCATTTATTAATTAATCCTGAATGACAATAGAATAACAGCGCATGACGTTCAATGAGTTATATCTAGTAGTGTAATGTTAAATGATATTAATAAAGCAAACTATCTTGCTAAAGCCATATATAAAACTTTTAAACATTCTATTTAGGAACAACTGTGACTATGTGTAAGATTTTCTGTCATTTCTCTATCACTGTTTTATTACTGAATAATTTGCATTAACAACACAACCTTTTCGAGAGACACTGTCACGTTAAAGGTTACAGCTAAGGCCTAGCTTTTCAAGAATAGGTGTTTAAAATTAGGTGTCTGAGTCCAAATTTAGACATGTAGACTCCAATTTAGCACTCCATCCCTAGCCAGCAAAACATTTAAGCACTTGCCTTCAATGGAACTTAAAGACGTGCTTAGGTAATTTGCTGATTCAGGACTTAAGCACATGTTTAAATGGCTTATTGAATGGCAGGTTTAAAGATATGGTCTGATCTTAACGTACTGAGCACCAGACGCTGTAAGTGAAGTCAGTGGGAACTGCTGGGTGCTCAGCATTTTTGAAAATGTGGCCACTTATTTAAGTGCCTAAATATGACCACAGGAGCTTAACACTCAGTACTTAGTCTAAGACTCTGGGTGGAGCCTGGGCAATAGACGAGATGCTTTCTTATTAAATGAAATCCTGATTTTATAACCTTAATAATATCAAATGATGGAATGGGAAAAAAGAAATACTTTAGTTTATTGCAAATTTAATAGAGTGCTTTTTGCAAGCATTAAAGTGCTTTGCAAAAGTCATGACATGAATAAACAAATTAAATTAAATAGCACAGTAACTAGAGAAATATTGGGCTAAATTCATTCTTGGTACAACTCCACTGACATTGATTAATGACATCAAGGATGGATTTGGCCTGCTAAGTTTTAGGCATTAACATGAACTGGAACAATGCATCACTGTCAATCCCACACAGTGAAAAATTTCATTCCAAGAGCAATGTGAGCAAAAAGCTCAATATTTAGGTCTGTAAGTGGTTAAACTGTTGCTACTAAATAGAAACCCTAGCATTATGGTTTATTATTATGTTTATTTCAGCAATGACCAACTGCTTGGGTCTGTACAAATGTAGAGTAAAAGAAAGTCCCTGTGCCAAAGAACTGTAAGTTCAAATAGACAAGACAGGCAAAAGGTATAGGGAAAGGACTAGCACATATAAGCAGAGTACAGGTTTTCCAACCTTCATGTCTGTGCCATGGCTTTCTGTTTGGTTAGTGTTTGCTTTTAAACCCTTTGGATGGGGTTTTATTAGGAGGGACTTGTGTAGCCAGCCAGCCAGTGGAAGGGACGACAGAGCGGTTTGGGATGAGCAGCCAGTCAGCACTGGGACAAAAGCAAAAAGCAGTCTAATGACATCTGTTTGAACTGCTTCTGCAGCTCTTGTGCTGGCGTCAGTGTGATGCCGGCAGGCTAGATGCCAGCTCCTGACAGGCTGCAGGCATTAGCTAAGAACTGACAACCTCGTAGCTGGAGACCAGACCAGGTCACTTATTATAAGACTAATACCTATTTTGAGCAAAACTATGTATTTAGTGCTTAGGCTGTATGAAATGCCTGTATATTGCTGCATGTATTAATCTCACTTATAATATCTATATCCCATGTTATAAGGTATTATTTAAGTCAGTGTTTCCCAAACTTGGGATGCCGCTTGTGTAGGGAAAGAACCCTGGCGGGCCGGGCTGGTTTGTTTACTTGCCCCGTCTGCAGGTCCAGCCGATCACGGGCTGAGGGATGTACTGGCTGCCGCTTCCCGCAGCTCCCATTGGCCTGGAGCAGCGAACCGTGGCCAGTGGGAGCCGCGATCGGCCGAACCTGTGGATGTGGCAGGTAAACAAACCGGCCCAGCCCACCAGGGGCTTTCCCTAAACAAGCGGTGTCCCAAATTTGAGAAACACTGATTTAAGTGTTTGCTCTGAAACCGTAAACCCCCATAGTCAGGAGAGAAATATTACCAAGTGTGAAATACTAGTTTGCCATAGGAGATGTTATCTCCTGCCTAACAACAGAAGGCCCATAGACACCAGACAAACCATTGCAGAACATCAGAATAAAAAAGACTTGGTTGATTGCATCCTCCCACCCCCTCTCCACCCATGAAGAAGAGAGTTGTAGATGAATTCATCCCATTATCTTGAACTCTGGGGGAGGTGATAAAGATCCCTGACAAACAGAAACTGCATCTTTTCGGCTGTTTGAACTCTGGAGGGCCAGAGACTCTAAGCTGAAGCCAGTGATCTCCAGGGGCTGCCTCCTGGGGCTGCCCTGAAAGACATTTTAAATTGACAGATCACTACAATTATGTCACTCTTAGGATTTAGATGGTAACAATTTGTGTGTACGTTTTCTGGCTTTAGCCTGTAAATAACTCTTCTATACCTTTTTCCTAGTTAATAAACCTTTAGAAAGTTTATTACAGGATTGACTACAGGCATTGTCTTTGGTGTAGGATCTAGAGTACCAGTTGATCTGGGGTAAGTGACTGGTCTCTTGGGACTGAAAGCAACCTAAATGTGATGTGATTATTGGTACAAATGACCATTTATCACTAACCCCAGGTGGCAAGATAAACTGGTGCATGTAAGGTGCCTGCCTGTAATGCCATGGTAAGATTGTTACAGTTCACATTTCCTACTGGCTTGGTGAAATCTAATTAGAGAACACAGCACCAGTTTGGGGTATCTGCCCTCTTTTTAAAGTCTGCCCGAGGCAGGTACTTGCAGTCGTGAACCATGACACACAGCATGACAGAGGGCATGGTGTCTGTCTTTGTGCCCACAAAAACAGTTGCCTTCCCTGTACAGTTCTGGGTCCAAGGGACACTGAGGAGTAGGCATAGCCCCAGCAGAGATCCATACTTCCTCCCTCTCAGTGCAGTAGTTTGTACTTAGAATCTCCTTTCATTTCAACAGACAAAGCAGCTGTAGAAGCAGTTTAAGTCAGTTCACTACTAAAACTGTGTTATTTAGTTAAGATGGCAGTCTGGAGCGAAGGGCCTTAAATACCCGAGTCAGCATCTTAAACTGGATGCTTTGGAAGCAGGAAGCATTTAAGTCAGTCAGAGTCACATGCAGACAGAAGATCAAATGAATGGCAGGATTTGGAATGAGTTGTAATTTGGACAGGGTAGGAGCTGACAGACCTGAAATATGCTCTATGAGCAGAATTGTTTTTAAAGTGAATTTAGTGCTCCTGAAACCTCTCAGACAGACAGTCCTCTTTTTATCTACAGACTACCTCCAGCATCGTATAGGCAACCATCCCCATGCACCTCAGTTCTCTTCTGAAGAAGAGGGTAACTAAAATCTCAAACGAGCATCATGCAGAGGGGGCTCACTAGAAGAGCCACTGAGAAGGCCATTCTGCCTGGTGCTTTATTACTAATCATCCTTGTAGGTTCCCTGGCAGAGCAGCACAGCATGGGGTTTTCCTGGTCACCGACTACTCACTAATATACCATGCATGAGGGCTTAGTGTAACTGCAGCCAATAAACTCATTTGTCTCCCCTTCCACCTGCACCCCTTTTCTGTGCATTCATGCTGAAAGTATAATTTGCCAGGTCACCATGCTGGGTATGCACTTTGCTTTTCAGTAGGCTTTGTACTGAACTTTGCGGTTGTTACCCGTGTGTTACCTGAACCAATGTGAATGGCTCAGCAGGTGAACATCTTCCATTTGCAAAGGGGGCTTGAGCCCCAAATCTCCTTCTTGTTGACACTTTGGCCAATCTACTGAGATAACGATGCTAATGAGTGCCAGTTGTAGTGGTGTGTTCCATGATTCAGAGGCTTGTTATTCATTAGGCAGTAGACGGAGGCCATCAGCCAATATTAATATCAACCCTTTTTACCAGATTGAGCTAGATTCAAATGGGTGACCTAGAAGTGAAAGGCTGTACCCCATTACAACTGCTCAACAGTCAGTACCTCTTCCTTAAGTGATTTCTAAACTGAAAGTTTAGATCTGCTGATCTTTCAAAGTGATTCTTAGTTACATCAGGTGAAAAAATCTGAGAGCAATTTTTCACCTAGTAGATTTCTTTTGTAAACCCACTGTTTTGGCCCCCCCGCTCAAAACAAAGAACAATAGCCCAGATGCAAGTTGTACAACTGTTTGAAATCCGCTATAAACATACATAGAGAGTAAAAGGAAACCCAGTGCGTGTCCAGCTAGAAAATAGGCCACTAATTCATTTGTGATAAATAAGAGAAACAGAAATGGATTTGAAACATTCGTTTCCCTTTATTTGCTCAGTGAGGCTGATGTGTACAGCACATTAAAAAAAAATCACAGGAATTTTCATACAATGAATTAAACCACAACAGTACATGTAGAATTGGCAGGTGGAAAATAGCCCAACTAGGGCTAAACTAATAGTTCATTTTCCCTATTCAGCATAGTCCAACCAATAGCTTTACACTTTCACCTACTGTACACATTTTACAGTAGCTCCATCAGATCAGTGGTTCACATTATTGAAAATGTCTGTCATATAGGTACAAATTTAGAATCATCACATTATATTACGTGGCTATTCTAGGTCATTTATAGATCAGATCTTATACTACAGTGATTGAAGTTCTCATTACAGCCATCAAAAAGGACACATAATCATTACCTACTGTAAGCTTACATCTAAAGAGATGAAAAGAAGGCTTTCTTTTTTCAGCTGACCCAACTGTTATACCCTAGTAGCACAAACTTTTCTCTCCATGCTGTTATCGGCAATGGCAACCCAACTGTTGTTCAGAGCTGTTTAACACAGATTGAGAATTTACCCCCCCTCCCCAATTTTAGTCTCCTTCTGTTTGGATTCAGATCAATTTGTGTTATGTAGGAATTACTTTGTTACATCTCTAGAAAAGACCATAGTTCCTAAGTACCAGTTCTGTTACCAGTATTGCAGATGTGGTACTTACCACAGCATGGAAGCAACGGTACAATCTTCATCTAAAAGACATACAGATCTCTACTGCAGTTTGCCTCTAGTGATGATGTGATACATGTGCTAATTTGAAATGTTCTCTTAAAAAAAATCCCTAACTTTACATTTTGATGGGCTAACCACAGTGTCTACAAAAGATACAAATAGCTTTATTCAGATTATTCAGAGATCCTACTTCTACGTTAATTTCATATGCAATCTGTAAGTCCACGGCGGAAAGCCATCTTCAAGAGAAGAATATTTGTCAGGCCAGTGAAAAAAAAAAAAGGAACTGTGTCATAATATCTGTTGAGGGGAGTGGGGGGGGGGGGGAGAAAGCACACAATTTGTTCATCTCAGCAATCCAGGGCAAAAGAGAATATATTTAAAATTTAATCACAGAAATGTAAAGGCAAAATAGGTAATGTATCTGGTCCTTGAACACATAATATGATATACTAAATATTGATTTCTAAAAAATAATTTATTGCTTTTAATAGTCTTTTCTTTACAACAGAAGATACTCAAAATCCAGAAAGGAAAACTGTAAACTTTAGTTTGGCATTCACACAATCAAAGTTAAAATACCTGCATTTTAACCTACAGAGCAACGACAAGAATTATGCAGATTAAAGGATGTTACAATTGTAACAATGAACCTGTGAAAAAGTTCTCATTTTTTATTGCTATCTATCTACTTAGAAATAAGAAGCCAAAAAATCAAGCAAGCATCCAACAAGACAGACAGTGGAATCTCTCAGAACACAATATGCTGGTGATAAAATGAATGCAGCTATCAAAATCAGCTGCATTGGCTTGGGGGTGAAATCGGTTTTCTAAGAGTCGGGGTGAGAAGGAAGATTAAATAGGTAGGTGTGCCATATCTTTAAAAGAAGTCATGAATGCCAAACAGTAATAGAATACCAATCTATAAACTTACAAGCGGACTCCAAACTTTACTGATTCAGTCTAGAAGCTCCAAGTTCAGATGAAATCCTGATATTCAGAATGGTAGTTTTTTTCCCTGAAGTTTCTATTTAATTTAGCAGAAGCAATTTCATCAACAATGTCATGGGCACATCTGAGGCCATGCTAGTGCATAGTAAAAAAACACTGCTCCTGCAAAAGCTGAATTTTCCAAATGAAGCACTTACTCCAACCTGACAAGTGTCATGCATCCTAGGTACAAAATTTCCACTGGCCTTTTTATTATTTTAGTCGTCTCATAATTTATAATAAATATGTTAATTGCAACTGATAAATATGTCTCTTTAGTAAACAAAGGAATGAAGGATCAGTATTTATACAGGATGCATAACTGTAAAAAATATAGATAAATACCATCAAGTTCTGCCAATGAAAAGATTACTGGCTTCAAGAACAGTGCTTAGACACACGTAATTATTGTAAAAATCATACCGTGCTTAGTACCTCAGCATTTTTTTATCAAATTAAAAGCACAAAAATTAAAACAAAACAGCAATTTAAAAAGATTTTTGACTTCTAGTTCCAAAACTACAGTTGAGACATAAAATAAAAACATTTCTTAATGATTACCCATTTAAGAGATTTTACATAAAATTATGACATCTCCTAGAAAATTTTAGATGAGAAAATTTCATTCCCCTAACAAATTCAGTGTATAAAACTGCAAAAGAAAAACAAATAATGAGAAAAACGTGGAAAATATTGCAGAAGTGGTTAATACCTTTTGGGCTTGGATAGTTCTTGACAAAATTCTTAGATAAGGTCACCAAAGAAGGGATGAATGTGTGTAAAGCATTAATATTTTTGCACTCAACACACACACACACACACACGCACGCACACTTTTCTCTTTTTTTGTTACAATCAAATATATATAAGCATAAGTTCAGCTTTCTAAATATGTTAGTGTACAATAATTGTTTCACCTCATATAATTATATTTGAATATTCTTGATTAAGAAAAATTTAGCAGTTTTTGAAAAGAAGGCTGCATTTACAGTGCATAGCTGTAACCAAAAAAGAACATAGTCATACAGTATGTACACAAAATAAAAATACTCCCATTTCACATCTGTAAATACTCAACTACATTAGAGAATGTAGCAAATAAGCTATCTGTACACATCGCTCCCCCAGATCGTTATACCCAACTCTCGTTAGTAATACAACACCATGTCCGATCATCAGAATAAAATTGCTGAACAAGCTGCACATTTGACCATTAACAAGGCTTTGAAAATTTCATTGTGGAAGATCAACGGTTTGGACATTTACATGGGTGTCAGAATTAAAAGATGAAACTTCAAAATGTTAGGCAAGGTTTAGCCTTTCATTTTCTCCTCCATCAGAAAAACAAAATAAAAGGACAGTCAGCTTCTAGGACCTGTGGTTTCTTCTGGATTGTCATATTATCATTGTGTTGTGGGAAGAAGCGCCTTTTTAAAGAAATGCAGTGTCTGATTCCCAGACATCAGCAGCTGTAGTTCTCAATTTGATTTTTGTTTTGTTAAAATGTGATATGTACACATTTTGAAGTTCTACATTTTAAGTGTAACTCTGTGGAACTGCTGCCATTTCAAGGGGTTTGCACTTGCACTCTCTATGAACATCAGAACCCCCCACCGCCAATCACCCCAGGAAAGTAAAGCTGACACCCATGGATATACATTTGCTTCCTGGATATCCACTTTGCCTCTTCACTCTTCGAGCAGCTGTGTTCATGTAAACCATGTTTTTGTACAGAGAGTGTAAAGTAGGAGAAATTCCTAAGTATGACTTCTAAATTGTCCATTATTGAAGGACATGATGTCCGTGAGGTATTCGCCATCCCTCCATTTTCCTCAGCTGTGATGCATGTTACCTACGCAGGCTTCGCTGTGCCTCTTTAAGTAAACTATCAAAATCCATGGAGTCATATTTGCTCTTAGTGGAAGCAGGATCAAAATCATCTGAGTTTGAGTCTGAAACCAAGAGATGCAGAGGTGAGCTAAGAGGTCTCGCAAATGTCATTGACACTTCTCTCCCCCCTCCCCACACAATAATGCCTCCTAAGGCTTGCAGTTTGTTCTTCATACCAGTTTGAATCACTAGCATTATGGAAACAACAAGGCATGAGTGAGCGAATTCACATGTCGCTGTAATATGACAGGGCGCTAGAATCAAGACTTTGGGTAGTGGAGAAGCTTTGTGTAAGAAAGGGGCTTTCTAATAAAATCATAGCTTGAAAAAAGGCAAGTTAAAATCATGGATAAAGGGCTCTGCAGAGACTTGGCAACTGTCCTGCTGGGTGACAAGTCACTTCACCTTCCTGTATTTTTTTCTCTCCCACCCTTTGTTTATTTTGTCTATTTAGACTGTCAGCTCTTTAGGGCAGGGACTATGGCTTTGTACAGAACATAAGAATGGCCTTACTGGGTCAGACCAAAGGTCCATCTAGCCCAGTATCCTGTCTCCCAACAGTGGCCAATGCCAGGTGCTACAAAGGGAATGAACATAACAGGGAAATTATTGAGTGATCCATCTGTCATCCATCCCCAGCATCTGGCACTAGAGACTGCAGTTAAGATCTCTAGATGCTACTGTAATACAAATGATAAATAATAATGTGGGTCTCAAACTGATTTGATTGGGCCCCCCTTCTTTGGGTCTGTTGTCATTTATGGTCTTCCCCCCAAGTACATATACTAACACACAGCTCTGAAGGCAGAGTGGAGAGCAGCGGCTGCTGGCCGGGCACCCAGCTCTGAAGGCAGCGTTGTGCCAGCAGCAGTGCAGAAGTAACAGTGGCAATGTGAAAAGTGATATTTGTCAATCACTTTTCACAGCTAACTTAGTGTGGAAGGAAAGCCTGAGGCCTGTTGCCCCCAGGTGAGGGATTGAGTGGGGGAAAGGAAAGGAAAGGAGAGCCTGAGCCCAGGGAACAGACTCTTGCTGTCAGCCCCAGGTTGGCGGGGCCCCCGCTGTCCCTTTTATCCCTGCCTCCTGGGTGTGCCCAGCCCTTCTGCATGAGCCACCCAGGGCTGACAGCCAGAGCTCTTCAAAAAAAAAAAAAAGTACACAGCTTGCACATATCTTGATACATTCCCACGCCTCCCTTCGGAGGCCTGCCCCATAGGTTGAGAACTGCTGGTCTATATTATTATGTTCATCATTTTTCCAAGACTATGATACATTTTAGACAACATATGCCTTGTGAGGAATCATTTGAAATGTCATAATCTGCTGAACATTATTGTCTTGGTAAAATATGTGTATCAACATTATTTGAGAAGTTATAAGATTCTACTATGTATCCTTGCTGTAACATGCTCCAAGTTTTTTTAAAAAGCAGGCCCAAACCAGTTTTTCAGAGGCAAAGACACACTAACACCACACTCAGGTGTTAAAAAACTATCATCTGCTTAAGCAGCCATTCTCCAGCAACGGGAAGATGTAAAAAATAAATTTACATTTCATCATAGGGACAGTTCGTACTTCTCTCCTCCTTCATCTCTGCTCATGACATCAACAGGTCTCAAAGAACTGAACTAAGGGGAACGGGTCCCAGGCTGAAAGGAGACCCACCCAGCATATGGTGAGGCAAAACCATTTGTTTTAAGTTCTCTTAACTTAAACTAAGTACTAGCTTGAGATTTACACTTTTATTTTCTTTTGTAACCAATCCTGAGTTTTATGTATCATCCCTTATAATCACTTAAAATCTGTTTTGATGTAGTTAATAAATGTATTTTATTGTTTTATCTTAACAAGTGTGTTTGGATGAAAGTGTACGGGAAACTCCATTTGGGATAACAAGGATGGTGCATTATCATTTTCCTTTGATGAAATGACAGACTTCCTAGGAGCTTGTACTATTCAGAAGGGAACTGAACAGTAGAAGCAGCACATTTCTGGGGGAACAAGGCTGGGACTAAGAATTTGCAGGTGTCGCCCTGTATGTAATTCATGAGTGAGTGCTCAGAGTGTTCATGTATTTAACTGGGAGTGTATTTGCATGCTGAAGGCTGTGTGAGCAGACCAGAAGTGGATGTTCTGACAGCAAAACAGTGTAAAAGGCACCCCAGGCTAGAGAATTAAGGAGACACAGCTGTTCAACAGTCCAGATTACAATGATTAAACAAATATTAAGTTTGTGTTTTGGAAGTAACCTACCCACTGTGCCCAAGATTGTACAATCACTCAAGCATGTAACTCTAATCATGTGAATTCAGTGAGGCCACTCTCTTGTAGGAAAAGTTATGTATTTAATGATATGCATGTAATGCAGAAGTGGGACCATAGTACATTGATGAGGTCGCAGACATTTCATTTCAGACACATCACTATTTAATACTGACTATACCTCGTTCTTGTGTTTGTGCTACACTACATATATGATAGTCATTCTTAACACCTGAGGTTGAATCATGAGATATGTTTGCATTGAATACACAATGCACATTACAAGTTCTTTTGACTTTGAGATTAGGCCTCATCATGGAAATGCCACTTCAAAGGCAGCTCCCAGTTTTTTTTTTTTTTTTGATGACGTTGTTCTTTAGATCAGATGTTCAACCCATTGCTGATTAATTGCCTCTGCCCTTGTACGGACTCATGAAATTAAAAGTTCACTCCATCATTTCCCTATGTCTGATACACAGTCTGTGAAATTCAGAGAGGGCAATCTGAAGTGGAGAGAAGCATAGGCTGTCAGTAGTACAAAGCAAAGGTGTTCAGCTCAGAAATACTTTGAGGATCCCACTCAATACAGAAAGATCTTGAAGGGCCCACAGCCAATGATGAATAATGTTCAAGAGGGTCCCCGTCAGGAAGCTTATTTTAAGCCCCAGATGTATTGAGATACTAGATACACCCCTGGCTTCATCACTGCAGAAGATATGTCAAACCAAGTCAAGACTTCAATCTGTCTTTGCTGTTTTTATCAGCCAACATTTGAACAAATGACTTGCCACCTTTTATATTTTCATCATCAGTCCCATATCTCTTCAGCAGTCAGCTGCCTTTTCCCAGCTTTACACTATCTATTTAGCAAGTGAAGTGAATTATAGCATATTCATTGTGAACAATGCATATCACTTTTATCATTTACTCTGAGAAGACATCAATTGGTTAGAAAAAAATATATTTGTATTCACTTCTTGCTTCACACAAAGCCAAGGGCAGCGCATACAAGATTTCATTAGCCCGGTGTTACAGGGTTATGCAGCAATTTTAATGATTGTGGTCATTAATTCATAAAAACACAATAACCAATTAATGAAGGTGCTGTAATAACATTTCCCTTGGTATTTTAGTCAGAAAAGAATATCTGCTATACCTTAATTCTATTTAGACAGGTACTAGCTAAGGTTTAATATTTAGTGAATAATCTGCATTTTAAAAGGTCATTAAAATAAGATGTATGTATCATGTATCATGAATGTATGCACGATAACATATTTAAGAGCCAATTTTCAGGTGGATCGATATGGCTTCTGCATGTGCACACACAAACACCTGCATGCATGCTGTAAACATTTAACATCTGCACACACACTTCAAAAAGAAACAGCACTGGATAAGCACGTCCTGCTCTCCTGGCCAAAGCCTGAGTCACAGTCTGAACAGGGGAGTAAACTGAGGTCTTACACCCAGCATGTTCCAATATCAGGAAGGGCTGTGACAATTTAGCCTTAAGTGCTTGCAATTAGAGACAATCACAGGAACAGTGAACACCAAGGGAGTGGGTAAATTCTCCATCAATTGGAGTCCTTAAATCAAGATTGGATGTCTTTGTAAAAGAGATGCTCTAGTTCCGTTACAAACTTGGGCTCAGTGCAGGAATCATAGGGTGAAATCTATGGCCTGTGTTATGGAAGGGGTCAGAGTGGATGATCAAAATGGTCTTTTCAAGCTTTAAAATCTCTGGGCATGTCTATACTGCAATACAACACCCAGAGCTGGCCTGGTTCAGCTGATTTGGGCTTGTGGGGCTTACGCTGCGGAGCTATAATACTGCAGTGTAGATGTTTGGGCTTGGGCTGTAGTCTGGGATCCCCAGCTCCAGCACAAGCCCAAATGTCTACACTGCAATTTTATAGTTCCACGAGCCCAAGTTAGCTGACATGGGCCAGCCATGGATGTTTTATTGCAGGGTAGACATACCCTATGAGTCTGTAGTCCTTGTCTCCAGCTGGTTCTACATAACTAGCACCTAAACATATGAAAGGGCAAAAATCATGATGAAGTTTATTTTGTTCTGGACTCTACCATTACCTCTATTTATGGATCATATAAATACATCCAATATCAGCACCAAGAAGTTATTACATTACAGAGAATAATAATGCATGCAGAAAGTTTCCCGAGTACTGTCATTTCGCCAAGGCAATATTTTCACCAATAGGGTCCATTGATTTCCATACCGATATAGATAAATTGCAAATGAATGGTACATAAACTCTATGAAAGCCTGCCACTCAGCCATTAGACAAAGTTGTAGTTTTTAAACTTGTTTTTGCCAAATAAGCAGAAACCATTTGCCTTTAAAAAACCAGCAACACTTAAATACAATAGCTACGAACAAAACAAAACCCTGGATAGCCCTGGGTTATGTGTTTTATTTTTTATCTCTATATCAAGTACTCACATTTCATGTACAGCAAAACACTTACCTAGGTCTGCATAGTTAGACTTGCAAAATTGCTTGCGTCCACAAAAGTACAACTCAAAGTCAGGTTCATTTGACCTGCGTAAAGTGTATCCATTTTCGAGAGCAGCAAACGCATCACAAGTATAGCGGTAGGTGATGAAACCATAGCTGTCTCTGTAATTGAAAAATACAATTGGGAAGAAAAGTTAAAAAGTGTTAATGCACATCAACGTAACCCTTTCCTGAAAGCAGGAACATACTGGTGCTACTGTAGTGCAAATGCCAAAGCTACTGCATCCATTTATCAGCATGATTGTCCTGTCATGCAGCTAAATACTTATTTCTGGGACAGGAAATCTCAACTAGCAACATTAATAAATAAGGATGAAAGAAAATAAATAAGGTTTTGAACTCAGCATGTCATCTGTCACAGCACTTACACTGGTAACGCCCCTATCAGTGATCTTACTGTCATACTTTTTTTTATATATAGGGCAGTTTTTAAACAGGAAATAGCCTTGAAAGTTCTTACCCATCATCCCGCAGATGTACTGTACACTCCTCAATTTCACCAAAAACTTCAAACCGGTCCCTCAGTTCTGTTCGGGTGGTATCAGCTCTGATTTTACCCACATACATCACACGACGTTCTTCCTGTGGAGATGGGGAAAGGAAGAAGAGGGACTTTTTATGATAGGTGCAGTACAGATGATATATATTTACATATATAGGGGTGTGTTGGGGCTACATAATGATGGTAGTATAATTAGAGGTGGAAAAGGCCTACTAGATCCATCCCCCTGCTAACAGCAATATTGTTCTCCGAGGAAGGACATAGTAGATATTTAAATGGTATTATTACATGTGACAGATCGTGTGGTCCAGGGGATAGTGCCCCAAATTAGGAGTCAGGAGACCTGGGTGCTTCTATTACTGTCTAGGCCACTGTCCATTATGAGACATGGAACATCTCTCTATGCCTCTGCTCCACTCCAGTCCTCTGTCTGTCTGTCCATTTAGACTGTAAGCTCTTTAGGACAGGGACTGTCTCTTAGTATGTGTCTGAACAACACCAAGCACAATGGGGACTCAATCTCAGTAATAAAAATAATAAATAACAATCATGGCAATAATAAAAATACATTCTAGACACGTACACAGCAGACCTAACTAAGGGATAGTCAGCATTGCCACCATAATCTAGTTTTTAGTGATTTATAACCTAAAAATGAAGAAAGACCTGTTCTCAGCCTGAGACTAGAGACAATTTCTAATTACATGAGTGGTTTCTTTGAGGAAGCAAAATAACATATTTCTTATAGTTACAGTTACATTTTTGGTTTATTAGCAAAAATTGTTGAAACATTGTTATTCAATTGTAACACAATTTTTGCTAATAAACCAAAAATGTAACTGTAACTATAACAAATATGCTATTTTGCCTCCTCAAAGAAACCACTCATGTAATCAGAA